>NW_015552576.1:60738-77035 GCF_001515605.1 Sinocyclocheilus anshuiensis
ACCGACGCTCGTTAACCGATTATTAACCGTTAACCGACAAGATTATTTTAAATTAGAATTGAATTAAATTAGAAAGTGTCTGTGACCCGTTAAAAATACTAACATTTGTTGGGATTAATTTTACATCCAAAAAATGCAGCAAACAACAGAACATGAGGATTCACATGCATCACATCACGCACCTGCAGCGCTTTTGCGAAGGAGAAAAACAGAATAAAACAGCATATATAAAAGGAATAAAATAAACAGTCATAAACAAATATATTTCACTTAAATAACGAACATATTAACAAAACCAAATAAAAAACTGCACAAGTCTACATCGAGTTCTCTTTCATTTTTGTGACCGAGCCACAAGTTAAAGGAAACCGTGAAGGATGAAAGCACACCTGATTTGTTTTCTTTCTTTTACAAAAGCGCAACGTTTTTTTTTTATTATGAAAAACTAACTGATTGTATTAATCGGTCAAAAATTCTTACGGTCGGTTAACGGTTAACCGGTTAAAGTGAACATCCCTAATTGTTATGCTGATGATACTCAACTATATATCTCAACAAGACGAGATGAAACTTTTAAATTATCTAAGCTAACAGAGTGTATTAAAAATGTAAAAGATTGGATGACCAATAATTTTCTCCTATTGAATTCGGATAAGACAGAGATATTACTTATTGGTAAATTGTTCTTCTGGCTAAGGATTTAATGCATTAGCACTGCTCTAGTTTATATAGCAACACGCTCTAACAGCAGAATGTTATTTCTGTAGCAACAAGAAAACTTAGTTTTGCTATCAATATATGTCATCTGTGATCACATTTTCTAAAGAAATGTTTAGACGTGCAGTCTACCAATAACATTAGAGCGGCAGCGTTAGAAACGTCCACAAGCGACTTGAAGTACGGAGACAAGCAACATGCAGCGACAAAATCACTGGAAGTGTGAACAAAGCTTAAGGCAGAATCATAACCAAAGTGGAATCTCAAAAATTACTAATATGAAATGCTGTACATAGGGAGCAATTGTGTATGACACACGACCCTGCTGAAAAAGGTGGCCTCCAATCCAGGCAAAGCTGGTTCGGCCGGTCTGTTTATTGGGTTTAGAAGGTTTTGAGCACTCATCAGCAGGTCAGGTGGTGAGAGCAGCTAAATCAGGTTAAAACAACTAAGATCAGCAAACCACCCTAGGCTGAATTAAGCTAGGTTGTGTTACAGCATCACTTGCCACTGATATGCATATCTATGTCTGCCAAGGTGTCATATCAGGAACAGAACATTTGAAAGAGTACTTGACAATGAGTGTTACCACAAGCCTAAAAATGAGCTGAATTCCAGTTATTATACTGAATGAGATTTTATTTTGCATGCAATCATTTTTGTTCTATTTTAATTTATCCACTTTCAAGCAGCATACTGTAGCTTGACAATAAGCCCGCAGGGTTTTATTTTAGCAGAAAACTGAATGTCTGGCGAAATGCTAAAACTTTCCTTCCACAAAAATGTTTGAAATGTGAAAGGAAAATGATTTGGTGTGCTTTATAATCCAAACTCAAAGCACCTGGCAGGTTTTACTATGAACTGAGTCAACAATCTGAAACAAGCTGTGAAGCTTTACCATAGATTATTGCTATGAAGCATGACTCCCTTATACTGCTAACAAAAACTAGTGAGGCAACGGCACCCCAATGACCATCAGCTATGACATAGGATTTTTTACTCTGACATGCTTTTTACAGTCTGTTAATTAATTAAAAAATGCTTTTGGTGTTTTACAGTTCAAATCAGATTACATCCACCAACCTCCAAAGTGGCATATGCCTTGAGACATTGATGTGCAAATGTGTGCATGTGTCAACAGCATGATGAGCAGTGCTGCAGGGGATTGTCAGCATACTAGTCTCTGGGTTGCCAGCTTTTACACGTCATCTCTATTGTTGTTAATCACTTACAACAGCACTGTGCAAGGCTGGGCTTACCCATTTATCTTCATTACTGTAACTGTTAACATATCTTAACTGACAAACCGAAGTGAGGGGGCTATATTGCATGCATGTGACTAAAGATAAAAGCATGTAGCCTATTCCATGTGGTAACCTTTTTGCAGAGGGTCCAGAGGAAAAAAACAAAACAAAATACAAAACAAAACAAAACAAGGAATAGCAGTTGAGGAAGATATATTGCTTATGGGAACAGGATATGTTGTTATTGTGATTGTTATCCTCATCATGATCTCTTTTCTGACAGCACGACCTAGTAACCTTTTAATACATGGTGTCCACTGCAGCAGACAGATCTTTAAAAGCTCTGTTTAACCATTCTGGATGTGGAGTTACAGCCACACCACCATGGGCAATAAGCTTTGACCCTTAACCTTAATTCTCTGTGACTGCCCTCGACTGTCTATGACTATGTTCAGCATGGAATACTAACACTACTAACCATATAAATACCATATATATTTACACTGCACACCATTTTGTAAAAAGTGAGACTATATTTGAAAGAAAAGACATTATGCAATTATAATGTGCAGTAAAGTGCTGCAGAACAAAAATAAGTGTCTTCCAACAGGGATTGCCATTTTCCAGATATGCTAAAATGTACATTAAGTCAATTTGTTCACTGACAAGTCCATCGACCATTAGCCAAACAAGTGATATGAATCAGTGTTATTTTACTGTTTTTGAGATACTTTTCTATTTTTTATTAATAATTTGTATATTTTCATATACAGTTTTTGTTATCTTGTTGTGTATTTTTCACTTTTACTGTTTTTTTTTCAGTAATTGTATTCAGGTTTAGTTTTATTATTTAAGCACATGAAGTTAAACAATAAAAATTATATATTTGTAACATTATCAAGTATTATGTAGCATATAACCAGTGTTGGGCAGTAACTAGTTGCTAGTAACTAGTTAAAGTAATAATGCTACTTTTTGCAGTAACTAGTAGTGTAACTAATTACTTATAAGATTTCAGTAATAGTATTACAGTTACCATCCATAATAAAAGCTTGTTACTTAGTTACTTTTGATGCCTCAACCCCTACTGATTTGAAATCCAACAATACAGTAATTCCTAGATTTATTTTCATAACTTTTACGATTTGCACAGGCACATGAAGTCACCAGTGCATGTTGCAAGCTTGGGATATGGACAAGCTTACATTCTGCAGATGCAAATATTGTCATTACTTTGATTTTGTCAGGCGAAAAGGTGATCTGAACACTTACAGTGTAAGTTGTGGCATTACTTTACTCTGGCATTACATGCCTTGCCCACCCACATCCCTCTGATCAAGATATAAATTATATTACTATATTTAATAATCTTATAAACTTATGTGATTTCTTTTGATAAAATACATCAAATATAATCATATATGGGTAACAGAGAAATTATAGCTACAATTAGCTTCAAGCTACACATGACAATTAATACAGCACTTTTACTTAAAATCACTTTCAATCACCAATTAATGTTTGTAACAACTTCTGACTGCGATCCAATGTGGATTTTGATCTACTGTGGGGCGTGAAGTTGTATTAGGTAATATAGTAGTGTAACTAATTGCTGTTGCCAGAAAGTAGTAAAAAATATAAAATTAAGTAAAGTAATAATGTTATAGTAACTGGTAATGAGTAATAGATTACATTTTTGGAGTAATGAGCCCAACACTGCATATAACATACATTATGTATTACACCTATGGCTAATTCTGTGCCGTTTCTATTCTATTCAGTTTCTCCTAATCAATCTCATAATAATGCTTCAGCTCATTTGTGAGTTTCTCTTAGGGATTCAGAAGTACTCAGGAGGACTTCTAAACTGTCCTAGGTTTAGAAGATTATTTTAGCGTTAAAATGCTTTGTGAATTGCTGAAAAAAATTGAAATTGGGTGAAAAAATAAGCACTAAAATTAGGAGTGACATGCAATATAGCTAGATCTTAATCTGGAGGATAATTTGTCATCATATATCACCATATTACCCAGCCCTAAAATAGCACAATATTATAGACATAACAGTAACACTTTACAATAAGGTTCCATTTGTTAACATTAGTTAACTACAATAGTTAAGATTAAAAAAATATATATATATATTTTATTAAAAAACTTTTATAAAATAATTTATTTATCTCAGTGCATATGAATTGCAACATTTACTAACATATTATTAAAATCCAAAGTTTTGTCTGCTAATATTAATTAATGGACCTGAACTAACATGAACTAACAATAAGTAATTATACTTTTATTAGTTAACATTAACAAATATTAATGCATACAAATGTATTGCTCATTGTTAGTTAATATTAGTTAATGCATTAATTAATGTTAACTAATGAACCTTATTGTAAAGTGTTCCAGGCATAATAATCTGACTTTTTTACTTCACCTTTCAAAAAAAAAAAAGTTAATACAATGAAATGATATGATTTGTATGGTGTATATATGAAGAGTTTGGTTCCAAAACGCGATAAACGCCTTTTTTTTTTTTTATTGAGTTTCCGCCAAAATCAGTATTGTATCTGGTCGGTATTGAAAAGTCAATTGTTAATTTTACGCAAAATGCGATATCCGCCGAGTTATTCTGTCATGTTTTCTCCCTTTTCTTTCCAAACCGCCACAAACGCCAGTCTCCCTTTTCTGCAGAATGCCATATATCCGCTCAACCAATCACAGCGAACCATTCCACGCACTCTAGACAGTAATGGTGGCACTTTGAATACACTCGGCATCTTAGTTTTCCTCATCTACTTTGTACTTTGCGATCAACAAACAAACTTAGGGCTGCACGATAAATTGCATGTGATTGTCATGCGCATCTGGTCAGTAAAGCCGGTTCTGTGACTAATAGTAAATCTCCATCACGTGCTTTCAGATGGATACACAGAGCCATAGATCACTGACAAGCTATGCAATATCGTGTTCATAATCGCAAATGAGTCGCATTCGATTATGAACGTGATATTGCATAGCTTGTCAGTGTAAGTGTTTTCATAATTAATGCCATTTATGTTTTTGTTGATACAGCGTATAGCACTAGTCAACTAAATGAATGTAACATGGCAAAGATGAATGCACGTTTGGAAGTTGAATGTAAGGGAAATGTCATTTTGGAATTTCTGTGGTTTAATGTGATATTGTTGTTCATGTAATTGTTCATGATGAAATTTTCGTTTATTGATGTAATTAATTTATAGCATTAACAAGATGACCCGTTGAATTCATTTTGGGAGCGATGACTGATTGAATGTATTTTTAGTCCAGTGCCTGTATATAAGATTAGTATTGACCAAGTTCAGAGGCTGTCATATGTGGATCAACTTACTATGTTGTGTATTTTCAACAGTTTCAATATGAAAAATTACTTTTATATTGATTCAATGGATTTATTGCATTTTGAAAAAAAAAAAAGTGTCATGGATGTATTGCATTTTGGGAAAAAAAAAATAATACAATTTTATAATAAATCTTTGAAAATCAAAATCTGGATTTTAATTTGTAATGTTATTATAACCTAAAGATGCAATGTGAAAGTTTGAAACAGAAAATAGTGGTTTTCATCTTGCCACTTTCTTGGTAAAAAAAACATATTTTTACTCAAATTAATAAAAATGGATTTATAGCGCTTTGAAACCAAACTCTTCATATAATTATATATATATATATATATATATATATATATATATAATTGCATACATTTATTGTAATATCTGCTAAATGCCATTCTAACTGTTCTAAATATTATATTTTCAAAGCAAATATGAACCACAGTGGTTGAAACTCAAGGCAACCAGAAGGTTGTTAGTTCAGTCTCCACAACAAGTGATCCATAAACCATCACCATTAAGCCCATAATCAAACCATTTAATCCCAGGTCACTCTGATGCGATTGTCCTAATAATGGCACCATTATTTGACATGAAAGTTGCAGAAAAATGTCCCACTCTCTCCCTGGTCATGAGGAGATATGATACAAATTTCTAGACTCTCAATATAGAGCTGATGACCTACAAGATTTAAATGTGTTTGGATCATTATAGCTTTTTGGAACCAAATTCTTCATATTCACAATATTACAGTTTTTACTATTTCTGACTAAATCAACGCAGCCATTGCGAGCAATGGAGAGAGATAAAGAAAGAAAGAAAGAAAGAAAGAAAGTAAGAAAGAAAGAAAGAAAGAACTTAGAAAATCTTACTGACTCCAAATATTTGAACAGTGGAATGGTAAAATACATATTATACATATTGAAAAATGCTGAGCACCTAGACTTTCACTACTAATTTAATTCTGTGAGTGGCACACAATTTTTAAAATAAATCATTATACTGTATGTATTCTGTGCAATGGCTTTTTTAGGGCAACATAAATTCAAAACTTAATTTCCTGTCCACAGAACTGAGTCAAAATGGACCCAGCCTGAGTGCAGTATCTTCACAAAGACATTTGGATTTCTTTAGAAAGTGTCTTTTCCATCATGGTCTTTTGACCCTGCTTCAGGTAGGTATTAAATGTGGCATTGAAGCCTGCACACTCAAGCTGAGAGGGACTTTTAATGCAGGCAAATGCTGAGTGCAAAGGTTTCTCCTTTAGCCACACAGACAGCAGGTCTTTGTTTAGGCTTTCACTCCTGGATTTACCAAGTCTGTGTGCAAGGGCGGCCATGTGTTGTACTTTAATGAGAGATGTGTGTTTTTGCTCATGATTTGCATGGAAGTGTCAAAAATCTCAGGGGTCATACAAATCATCTTTGAAATTTGACAGAGGTCAACATGGATGGATTGTGTGGCATTCATTATGAAAAACCATGAACAAAACTATAAAAAGTAAAAAAGACAATACAACATACTACATTGTGTCCGGTTGCATGCAATGCTTAGTCCATCCATCCATCCATCTGCATGTTATAAAACCAAAATTGTGATAAAATGTCTTAATTCTGAGAAAATGTTAGTCTTTTTTCCTGATAATTAGACTTTGCAACTTGCAATTTTGAGTTTATATCACACAATTTTGAGAAAAGTCAGAATTACCAGAAAACAGTCAGCATTGCAAGTTTATTTCTTGCAAATCTGACTTAATTTCTCTCAATTGTTAGTTTATTTCCTACAATTCTGAGTTTATGACTCACAGTTGTGAGTTTATTTGTCACATTTCAGAGAAAAGAAGTCAGAGTTAAAAAAGTTGTAATTGCGAGAAAAAAAGTTTTCAAAATTTTTACTTTATTTCTTGCAGTTCTGGGTTTATATTCTTGCAATTGTGAGTTTATATCTTGCAACTTTGAGCAAAAGTCATAATTGCGAGAAAACAGTCAGAAGTGTGCAATAAAAAAAGTCACAATTACCTTTTTTTTTTATGCAGTGGCGGAAACTGGTTTTCATATATATATATATATATATATATATATATACATATTTAAATATATACAGTATATATATATACTGTATAGTCACAAATACTTTTTTAAGTCAGAATACTAAAAATACGACTGATTACCTTTTGGCTAAATGTTAGTTGGTCAGGCTAGTTCTTAAGGAAAAGTCCATATAGGCTTTATGCAAAAGGCCACAGGTTTGGTATTTTGTTGGGTCACCACTTCATGTCTAAAGTAAAATATTATGTTGTGGTGCAAAACCAGTGGAGAACTGGAGCCCAAATTATTGTCATAGTGAATTAGAGAGTGGAATTAGCCCCAGCCAAAGACTCTGATTTCCCCACCCATCTACTTCACGGAAAAAAATCCTCCTTGATGGGGCCTTTGATTGGGTGTGGAAGTCTTTCTAATATCACCTGTCAGGATGCGATGCTTCTAGCACTTCATTCTACATGAGAACATGTGTTGATAGAGGTATAACAACCGAGCTGCACTGCATCCAAATGAAGGGCTTTTATATGGCTTGTTTTTCAGTGCAGGTGACAAGGTCAGGTGATTGCAAAGCAGAGACTTTAAAGTACCCTTGATACCCGAGGTGGATCAATCACAGTAATTTAAGTGCGGAGAGGTGTGATAATGTTTGAAGAACCCATTATGAGTGAAAGATTAAAGAACATCCCTATTCACCGCAGCCTCCAGGCTTTGGCTAAACACTCTCTGGAGACAGATCACAGATAGGGAGCTATTACCTTATACACGGGAAACGGGGAGAATGGATGAGACGCGGGGAGAAGTTTAATGACGATAACCCAGAGATGAATGTCAGAACATAAATAAGGTGAAGATTTAACGTCAGACACCAGAATCAGAGAGGTTCCATTATAAACTGAAATTGGATCTTTTAGATGACACCTTAAGAATCCAATTTAGTGGTTATGCGCGTTAATGGTATAGATGGCTTTGTTAAGTAGCACTAGATGGGCTCACCCTCAGCAGAGATGCATCCGCTTCATTTGAAATCGTGCAGCCAGCACACAATGACTCATACCGTTGGCTGGTGTTTTGTGTATCAGGCTTGGCAGATGGCTTATGTTTGATAAGCTTTTGCTATTCAAATACAAATGGGCAGATTTAAGGGGCCAGGGAAGTTGATCTTGGACTGTGACTGTGAAACGCTTGATGCATTTGGCCCCTGATTTATTGGTTCACGTTTAAAGAGACCCTACGTCACAAATGTGATTTCTGGTGTCTGCGTGAATTTGAATGCAACAAAGTGAAAATCCACGGTCTTATTTCCAGAACCATGTTCTGTTATTCATAAACACGTGTTTCCACCTCACTTAGTTCCACAGTTTCAGTCAGGTCTAAACAGCTAAAAGCACATTGTTCGTAAATCAACCAGACATGGCATTTTTAGGTCATTGTTTGTCATTCCAGCAACACTCGTTTAGTGTGAATAAAACCTTATAATCCATGTTATCCTGAATGATTTGAGAATGTTCCAAATATCATCCATTGTTCCAAGTGGCCTTCAATGGGAGGGGAAAAAAAATCAGAAGTTTTGTAGAAAGTTCTTAGCATGCTCAATGTAAAAAAAAAATTGCTTCTATATTCTTAATCATTTAGAAATAGTACATTCTTAAAAATGCCTTCATTTTACACTGTTTTTTTTTTTTTTAAATCTAGAAACATTTTGTTTATTGCACAATTTAAATGGGATTTTAAAGCTAGACATTTCTGAAGTCAGCATTCACTTTGGAGGCTTCATTTCAAGAGGATAAATGATAATGTTAAATGTGGAAAAAAAAAATAAATATATATATACAAA
This sequence comes from Sinocyclocheilus anshuiensis, assembly GCF_001515605.1. NCBI lineage: Eukaryota > Metazoa > Chordata > Actinopteri > Cypriniformes > Cyprinidae > Sinocyclocheilus > Sinocyclocheilus anshuiensis. Next base: position 69,952 of record NW_015552576.1, read on the forward strand.
ATGATCTGATCTGATTTTACTGTTGTTTTTTCCAGCATTTTAATTTTAACAGTCTTTCTGGGTGATGGTTTTTTAAACAAAGATGCATTACGAGTGATTCTCATAACAAACAAGTTGATGAGTTGAGCTGAAATGAGTGGCTATTTGGCAATGTTCTGAGGAAATAAATGAAGCACAGAATCATGGTTGTAGAAAGCCTTTTTCACAGTTACTCTTATGAGAAAAACACTTTTTATAATGTGCTGTTTTGTCTCCTGCTACTAAATAACAATCTGATTCTCTCTCTCTGATATTGTGCTGGCCTTCTAACACTGAAAGATTCCCATTGCTGTTCCCAAACACACAATTACTTCAACACTCCTGTGACTTTTTGTAGGTAAAACAGAGAGAGACATAATTAAAATGATGATAGATTCTAAACATGGCATGTATGATACAACTATAATTCTGCCATACATTATATATTCTATAAATCTGATGCAAAGATGTCCTTGACAGTGTTTATCTGAATGACTCATGGTCTTGAAGGAAACTCATGGATAATGTTTTTTTTTTATTTTTATTTTTTCTAAAAATATCGTATAAAATACACTTGTGGACATTATAAAATCTGTCAAGAACATATCTGTTCATCTTTTACCCCAATGGAAAATTACATACATACATACATAACATACATACAGAAACTGACTTCCATAAATAATAAAAGTAAAAATAAACTATATATATATATATATATATATATATATATATATTTCTGATCTGAAATTAATATATAACAATATTTTTTATAATTGACGAAATATAAAAAAATGTCAGGGCTTTTTTCCCCCCACTTTTTTTCTTATTTTTTTCCACAATAATTTAGTCTTAAAATATGTATTTATATTTTTCCATTTGGAAGTCTTAAATACATTAATATGTTAATAAATTGAATAAATTAATGGAATAGATTATATCATACTTGCATGGTGAAAAACTAAGATTTAATTACATCATCATAGTAGTTTTCATTTTGTTTTAATAAGTTTGTAACAAGTAACAGATATTAGAATGACATTTCTTAGTAATAACTTATGAAATGTGCTTAATTGTCATGAAAGATAATATCAAAATGCCCAAAATCATTATGGTCCTAAAATAGGCTTTCCTTCTTTCTGCTGAATATATTTTTATACTGCTGCTGAATATAGTTCTTTTATATTTTGTGACATGTGGCCTGGACATGATTTTGTGAGATTTATATATCACGGTCATGTTTACATTGTCAGGTTCCACAATATAGCTGCGTGATTGACACATCTAAATTAAACGTTCAGGATCAGTACTAATTGTATGCAGTATATGCTGTTGTTTCCTGTAGCTGGTCCCCATGCACAGATAAATATTACAGTTATGAGTTCATGATGAGGCTTGTTCGTACGTGTCCCTTCCCGGCACAAAACTCATAAAAAACAAACACGAAGAGACAGAAAGATTACACACACCACGCATTCACTCAATGAAACCCAGGGAGAGATGATCCATCAGGTTACCTGCACAGCAGTTTCACATTACATGTCTTCCTCATGTTTGCCGAAGCGAGGTGAGTTTCTCAGAAGCTTTCTTTATTTTGCATCTCTAGCTCTCTGAGATGAAGCGGAGGGGCTGGAAGACGCAGGCTCATGTCAGTCACACCCCTGGGCTGTTAGCTGGCTCATCAAAACAATGTGTGCAGGAAGGAAAAGGGTAAATTGTGCACATCCTCGATTGCAAATAAAGAGTAGAGGACAGCTGAGTGGGTGTGAGCTGGGGGTGGCGAGGGACATTTCTCCACAGGCTGATTCACTGCGAGCGCTCACTTCCATTTTACACAGTCTGTTGACGGGCTGACACACTGCTTTAGCCTCCCCAAAACTGCAGCTGCACTTCCTGCGAGATGTGCTAATGTGACTGTATGCATGCTATGTGACAATTGGTTACAGTGTCCCACATACATACATATATTTAAGAAAAACAGCAATGAGTGAAATTCAAACTGAGATGTTGTATAAACTCTAACTCTTTCAGTCTTAACAGTTGGTGAGTGTAACAGGTTAAGTACATGTAGCATGTGTAACATGGACACCTTAAAATAAAGTGTTACCAAAGTAACTTACTATATAAAAGAAGCAATGCCCCCCCCCCCTTCTGTCGCTTTTTGTTTGTTTGTTTTTACCAAGACAGTGTGACAGTAAATGGAGAACAAGTGCCAGAATACTTTTGCTTAAGAAATAGTTCACCCAATTGTTTTTGTTTTTTTTTGCTGAACACCAAGGAAAATCATTTGAAAAAAGTTGGTAACCAAACAGTTGCTGGTAGCCAGTGGTGGAGAAAGTTACTTTTAAAAGTAATGCATTACAATATTGCATTACTCCCTTAAAAAGGAACTAATTGAATTACTTAATTATTTACTTAATTTTTGTTTACTTTCCTAACACTTACTGATAAGAAAATAATACCATTGCAAATACACAATCTAAATGCAATTAGGCAAACCATTAGCCATATTTACAAATGAATGTAAAATGACAGATAGTAGCTTAAAGATAGTAAAATCGTTTTACTATCTATCATTAATTGATTATTGCTACTGCTCTGCTCACAACACAGTTAAATGCCAGAAAGAAAGAAAGAAAGAAATAAAGAAAGAATAGATGTCTCTATTTGATACCTTGACTCCATTTGATACCTTGACTGCTATAAAAGTCAACAGTGATTGATATAAGGGAGATATTTCGATAAATCTTAAAAATCAATGGTATTTTCACACTGAGGAAATCCCAAACTCACAAATGTCAACATCAGCTCTCCTCCTGTGGATTACCAAGGCAGAAAATGAATAATCCACCAATGTGTCTTCAACACTGCATAGATTCATACTGAGTGCAGAGAAAGGCAGTCCATTGTTTCTGTGAATCAATATCATCTTCCCACTCCTGACCACACATAATGAGACTATTTATACATTCACATTTGCATCTATAGCCTTTGAGACCATTGTCCTATATTGCCTATAAACCCAGTTTAACATCAATTTGATGAAAATGTAGATTGTGGTGGATTGGGTTTTCTGTGCCTCACTGGACACATGGGAAACAAATCAGCCTTCCTCCCAATAATTGGTGAAGACACTCAGTAGCATGGCTCCATTTTCAGATGTGAGGCTTTCATGTCCAAACTGAAGAGGACGAAAAGTGGCCAAACGAGAGGGGGAATGAGCTGCTCTTGAATTCCTCAGATTCACAATAAAAGAGCACAGAAATAAATATATCCAGCCAAAGACTCAAAAATGAGTCCTCTTTGGAGGTGAATGCAGGACATTCATTCATTCATTCATTCATTCAGTCAGTCATTCATTCAGTCAGTCATGCATGTTTGCATTTATTAGATTTTTATTTAGGCCAAACTTTAGGCTGAAATCATGTGATAATAATGTTGCCGTTTAAAATGTTTATTGCATACTGTTTGTTCTTGTATTGTTTTTGAAAATAGCATGCAGTATGTAATACATTCTGTATATAGTACACTAAAATAAAAAGGGAAAATGCAGATGTCTTCCAATACATTTCGAGATATTAGATAAAGAATGAAAAGCGCTCACAAGTCAACAATAAAATACTTAAACCAATATTACTGCACAGATAAAATGTCAGGATGTAGCAAAAAAAAAGGTCTCGTAAAGCATTCAAAACAAGAGAAGTAACTCCTCTCAGAGCTATTGACTTGTCAAAATGCCAGGGTGCTCATTACGGCGAGTGTGATCCCATCCCTCTCATCATTTCATTCCTGATTCCAGGTCTGTGTGTCATCTCTTTCTCCACATCATTGCCTTTTATTCCACCATTTCATGCTGACTAGCCTCATTGCTCTAGTAAGTACTTTTATGAATATGTTGTCACTGCACCTGAATACTGTCACAAGACAAAGGCTAAGTGAGCTCATTATTATGAAGTATGTATTACCACCTTTTAGACACAATGGGCTTGTCTGCATTGAAGGTTCTTTTTTAGGCTGCTCCCAAATGACCTGCAAATATCGGCTATATCGGTTGTGTCGCAATGCTTTTGTCAGTGAAATTGCTATTGCGTATTTTTGCGTATTCTCTCATTATTTACTCATATTCACGTCATTTCAAAATGGTATGATTGGGTTTCCTTCATGAAACACAACATAATATATATTGAATAATCTGTGAGCTTTCATTTCATACATTGAAACACAATGTCTAGGAGCTGTCAAGTGACAAAAAGGGATACAAAAGTAGTCTATATTGCTCATGTATTATAATCTTCTGAAGTCATATGATGATTTATGTCAGATAAAGACATCTAAGTTATCATATGCACATACCCAATTCAAAATGAATTAGGAAACATGTGAGAACCAGTGACATTTGGCCATACTGATATAAAACCTGAAAAGTGCTTTGTTTTGTTTTGTTTTCCTCCCCACAACTTTACAACACTTGGTCAGAGAGGGTTCAGGGTTGGACTTACATGAGGACGAGGAAATGATTATTTATAAACTACTCCTTTAAAAAGTAAAAGGGTATTTAGTGACCAAGAAACATTTGGTGTAATGGTTACAAAATACTTTCCGATATCTGTTTATCATATTATTATCTGTTGTTCCTTTTGTTTTCTGCCTGTTGTGGTGGCTATCAGCCCATATAGCTCTGTGCATCAGAACGGACCATTATGTAGCTCTAAGTGGCCTATGAGCAAAATAACACCCTCAAACACAACAAATTTATTAACTATATTATACAGCTGCCTCTCATAATGGCCTCCCTAAAACCTGGAAATAACAGGCTTATAGCAATAATAGCCAAAATTGTCTGTGTGATGGTGAATATTTGTAGGATAAATGCTCCTATGATGTGCTCCAATGCCTAACAGGCCACAACGAGTGAAACCAGCGAAACATCCAAGTAAGCATGTGTGGGCTGTTGCTTTTGTGGCAGACTGGCTGTTTAACATGATTTACATTACTTATATAACATTTGTTGGGCTTTTTGCCTTTACAGCAGAGTGGGGCAGAAAAGTAGTGATGAATAGAGATTGTGAGATCAGGACATGACCCAGGACAGATTCGAACACCACAACTCTGACCTATTACCTTTACTACTCTCAGAGTGTATAACATATGCGTTTGGAACCTAATTACTAAGTTTTGTAAATGTTAACAGGCAAACAGCTTAGGAAAATGTAATGGAAGTAAGTTTCACACCAGTGACTGACGGCCTCGTTTCACTCATAGCTATGATGCTGACAGGGTTTGTCTATTGAAAAATGTTCATAATGGCCCAAAGTCATTGACCCAACTAATACCCGTGTTCTGACCATTCAAAGTCATGTGCCAAATGTCAGATCGATCTCTATTTTTCAGCACTTTTCTCAGATCTAAGAGCGGTTGTTAGTTTATAAACAAAGACTACTTGTCCAAAACATATCTTTATTAGGTCTATACACTTTGTTCAAAAATCTATCTATCTATCTATCTATCTATCTATCTATCTATCTATCTATATATCTATCTATCATCTGATCAAAACTACAGTAAATGTTGAGAAAATAGTAATATTGTGAAGTATTAATACAATTTAAAATAGCTATATTCTATGCGAATATATTTTAAAATATAATTGATTGCTGTGATGGAAACCTTCATTTTCAGCATCATTACTCCAGTCTTTAGTGTCTTCATATGATCCTTCAGAAATCGTTCTGCATAATATGCTGATTTGCTGCTCGAAAAGAAAACAAAATAATGCTGTTATTTAGCAAGGATGTGTCAAATTTATTAAAACAAGTCAAGGTATCTATAATTACTTCATCCCTGCTCCTAGGGACCCACTGACCTGTAAAGTTTACTTTCAACCTGCTTCACACTTGCCTGTGTATTTTCAATCAATCTTGAGGAGCCTAATTGGCTGCTTCAGGTGTGTTTGATTAAGGTTGTAGCTAAACTCTAAGAGACACTAGGCGCGTTACCATTACAGATTTGCGCAAAACTTTGGCGATATTTTATAAATGTCAATAAAAAAAGTGTTGCGAAATGACGGCGTTTCCATTAACCAATGTTATGCGGATTTTGGTGGGATTTTGACGGATTTTGGCTATATTTATTCAAAGGAGGCGTATGCGTGTATCTTTACAGAAGCAGCACAGAGAGCCGCTTCAGAAACGTGCGTGGCGCGGCTGGATTCTGGAATAAACACAAGCATTGTGGTCGCAATCAGCTTCAGTGGCCATATCAGAGTCACACTGCACCGCAGACGTGTGCAGTGTAAATTGTCTAAGCATTAACATTAGGGAAAGCCCCTTATACTGGAGAGCGGCCACGTATAGCATTAATAGTAGGGAAGCCCCTTATATTGGAGCGCGGCCACGTATGAAGTGTTTCTTGGAGGTTATATTACTTTGAAGAATGATCATATGACTTTTTGCATATGCCATGTGACCTGTAAATGCGAAAAAGCCTTTTCCATTGCAGTTTTGTGAATTATTCCTTTTTCGCATTGCCTGAAAAACCACCTCATGCCAGCGTAAAAAACATTTTTGCGATATATGGGTGTTTTTGCGAAATTGACGCATTTCCATTAGGTGTATTTTCAATTCGCAATTTCAATTTGAGCAATTTGAAGGGTAATGGAAACACGCCTAGTGTGTCCCCAGGAACAGGGCTGAAGACCTCTACATTTATTGTATTAGTAGACTGTTAGGTTAGGGTTAGGGTTAGTAGAACCATCAAAATAAAGTGTTAGACAATCTACTAATACTCTAAGGCTGATGATACACTGGGCAACTTTTGGAGCAATTTTGCCAGGCAACTTTTTTTGAGTGATGTTCCCAGAGTAAAAAAGTACACTTCCATAATGTACTTAAAGTGCTCTATTTTCACGGACTAATTTTGTACTTATCTCTGTATTTATAAAACGTATTTAGTTACCACTTGTAGTACACTTGAACCCATCTTTCATACACTAGTACACTCAAGTGTAGGCTACTACAAGTGGTGACTAAATAGTTTTTTTTTTTTTTTTTTTTAATAAAAAGGATGC
>NW_015552576.1:77077-107642 GCF_001515605.1 Sinocyclocheilus anshuiensis
TAGCATGTTAAAAGCGCATTTTAGTTCATCTTCATGGTGTCCCAAAATAGCACGGTTGAGTACACTTAGATGATCTTAATGTTTAGGTACTAAATAATAATTTTTAGTACATTAAGTACAAAATTAGTGCGCGAAAATAGAGCACTTTAAGTAAATGATGGAAGTGTACTTTTTTTTTTTACCTGGGATTGTTCGGGCACTTTCCCACTAAGAATGGGTAAAAATTTATATCTGGACACTATAAATCAGTTGTGAGCCCTGGGCCTCACCTGGTTGCCCATTGATGCCAGAATTAACCAAAATCGCCCAGCTGACATCTCTTAAGCTGACATATAACTGCAATGTTACTTATAGTCAAGAGAATTTGGACTGTGGCAATAAAGTGTTAAAAACGAAATAAATAAACAGTTAGCTATTTAGTTAGTTTGTTAGCTCGTTAGTTGGTTTCCACAAAAATATTAAGCAGCAAAAAGACATGTGAAACTTTAGTATATGCTGACCATTTCCCAAGGGTGTCCAATCCTGCTCCTGGAGGGCCAACATCTTGCAGAGTTTAGCTCCAACTCGCCCAACACATCTGCCTAGATGTTTCTAGTAACCCTGAAGAACTTGATTAACCAGTTCATGCGTGTTTAATTGGGGTTGAAGCTAAATTCTGCAGCACAGTGGCACTCCAGGAACAGGACAAGGTGAAGACTCTGACCTAAGTGGTCAAATGTGAACGTCGTTTATAAATTTGTATTGTCTTACACCTCTGAACTCAACCATCATACAACTATCCTGTTTCAGCTTGAGTGTTGATGTGAACTCATTGTTCTACAATTAGAATGAACGTGTGAGATCTCACATTGAGACTATTGATATAGTTTGGATAAATATTGCTCAATATTCTAATTGTGTGAAGAAGAACAACAACATCATGTGCACATTTAAAGCATTTCCAATACTAAGAGCACAGTCCTAGCAAAGCACTCGGCTCTGTTAAAATTGAACCTGTAATTGAAAGGGCAGATAAAATTAGGACAATTTTGATCACAAAACTCTTGTCATGTCTTTGTATTATTGCTTGTGCATTTGTAAGTCCCGAAGGCACAATATTACAGTGGTAAAGCTTCCTTTCTGTGAGTGTAGCTTGTCATGATCTTCATTAGCCAGCTTAACAGATAGAACAGTGCCGGCCGTTCTAGCTACCGAGGGAATATACAGCCATACTGCTCGTTGCTGTATACATCCCTCCCAGCTCCAACAACAACAACAGGAGCGAGGCACTAAATGAACTGTACCAGCACATCAGTGAGCAGCAGACAGCCCACCCCGATGCTTTTCTCATCTTGGCTGGGGATTTCAACCACGCAGACTTAAAGTTGACAATAAAGCAGACTTGACTTGACTTGACTTGACTTAACCTGGCTATACTGATGTACACAAGTATACAAGGGGAGTGCATATAATGCATCTAGCAGAAAGTATCAATAGAGTCTGTCAGATTTAATGTATTTCAGCAACACAATTAAAATTCTTCAAATAGAAGGGGGAAAAAAATCAGTAATATAATCCAATAAGCATTTTCATTGCTTCTTTTGGAACAATGGTAACAATTTGTATCAGTCCAAATGCAACAGAATGAAATCTTATCAAGGACACACTTTTCATTCTACTTGCTTTTAATGAAGATGCTTGAATAGAAGGATTCAATGGAAGCATTTTAATATCTGGCATGTTAGCAGAAGACACAACTTATCACATACAGCACTTTGTCGTTAAGAGAATTCACTCGAGAGAGCTCTCTGAAGGACCTCATGAACACCCAAACCACACACCTATAGCGCAAGCAACTCACTTTACCAGCAGGATGAAGCAATTTGAAGAAGAAAAAAAAAACAAAAACAAAAAAAGTATTCATTATCAGTATCTGGAAATATCTCACCCTCAGGTTAAACAAATACAAATCAAAGCATTGCTGTGTGGGTGATTGGTTATCGATTAAATGTCAGTGCATTATGTGGTGAAGTTCTGCTCTGGCCACAGCAGAACAGGAAAAGAAAAAGGAGAAAATTGATCCTTATGTCATCTTTTCTCTGAAAGCATTAAAAAGCCAAAAGCCTATTCCAAAAAGCCCCTTTTATCAATTACATATCTGCAGGGGCATGTTAAGTACTATTTTCAGAAGAGGAACATTTTCAAAACTCTACAAAGCTCCAGTCTGAAGTTTCCTTTCACACCATTATTCCTAATCAAGTATTTTCATTGTGATGTGCAGTGCTGCGGAAAGTTACTCTTAAAAGTAATGCATTACAATATAGCGTTACTCCATAAAAAAGTAACTAATTACGTTACTTAGTTACTTTTTATGGAAAGTAATGCATTACGTTACTTTTGCATTACTTTTTAAATCTGGACAGGGCTTGCTTGTTTGTTTTTAAAATAAAAAAAGTTCTATTTTTGGCAAATATAAAAGCCTTTTCACACCAAAAGTGAAATGAATAAGCCTCAGGCTGAAGGGAAAGTCAATTTACATCCATACAGTAGAATGAGTAGACTGAGCCTGGTTTCTCCCAAGATTTGTTATTTCCCTCTCCATTTCTGTCACTGATGGAGCATATTTGTCACAGTTATGCTCAGTTTCATGGTTCTAGTTTGTTTGACCTGGTTATCCTGTTTTTTTTTCTTGCTTCCTTTGTTTTCCTTGTTCCCGCTTCTCATTTGTTGCCAAAGACACTAATTATGTTACACACCTTTTTCTTGTTTTACCCCCTGTAAAAACACCATCTGTCTATCATGCCCTCAGTTTGTTCAGTTTTTTTTTGTCTTGTGGCATTTACGCTGCCATATGCCATTTCTTTTTCTCTGTTAATAATTATTAATAGTGCTACAAACAGATCCTTCCTCCTCACAATGCCTGACCCACCATGACAGAACACAAGACCTCACCGTGGATTTAACAGCAGAGTTCTCTACACTCACCCACAAGGTCTGTCTGCTTCAAAATGACCAACCTTTGGAAGAGTATAAGCAGTACTATTTGGATTCTTACAATCAGGTGCACTGGGTTGATGAGGATCTTTTTTTTTTCTAGAGTGGACTGGACATCATCCTCAGACAGGTCATGGTCAGTGTCAGTATATGTATTAATATGCACTCTGTGGAAGCCTGTCACAAACAAAGTTTCCTGCCCCACCCCAGACCTGTACGTCATCTTACATTTCATAAAGTTGACTGTTGACAAACATGATGCAGGGCAAGAACTCACTGCATGATAGTCTAGAAAATTAAGTTATTTTCCCTTCAAATTTAAGATGTTGGGTCAAAAATGCCTGAGCTGAGCTCTCTCTCAAATGATCTTCTTTTAGGTTCCATACACAACCATTTTTTGGATCACGTAAAATAAACATGGATAAGGGCTTGTCAGAAATAGGAGGCAGGTCAGAGCGCATCTGCATGTTGAGTATTTTTAATCTAACAATAACTGCTAGTGATGGGAAACCGAGGCTTTCTGAAGCGTTTGAGGCTTTCGTGAAATTGTGCCGAAAAAAAGTTCATTACTCAAAGCTTTTAACACAGTGTGCATTAGCGGCATCTGGTGGTCGGACTTTGTTTTCTCCACCATTTCTGATAAATCATTGCAGAGCAGAGGATGGTTTGAAAAAGCATGTGACCAAAATCTTTGGAAATCTGTGACATTCAAGAGTGGAATCAATCTGGGATCAATACAATGTCTAATCTGATATAATCTCATCTAAATGAATTTGTGCCAATGAGACCACAACTCTTGTCATGTATAGCTTGGTCAACGGATTCACATATCGATCAATAATATAAAATACACAAACATGTGATCATAATTAATAATTGTCGTGGATAGGTTAAAAAATATATATATTTTGGGTGAGCTGTTATACCCTTATGTTGTGTGTGATCTCTGAGACCCCAGTTATAAACATGATTAAATGTCCTATTGACAGCCCTCAAAGTGACTGAATAATCCTTTTATGCATCAGGTGGGATCGTGAAGCGCCAGTTTTTTCAAACCAGCTGTCCCGACCTTTCGATACTGCATGACGTTCGAAGCTTCAAACATCGTCAATCACGTGGTGTTGTCATTTCGATACAAGCATCGGCACAGTGTGTGATACAATAGTGGTTTGAAAACTGCGTCGGAGCATCGGAGCTGCGGTATCAATTGTCCAATCACTAATAACTGCTCAGAAGTGAATGAATTAATTAATTAATCAATGCATGCAAGGGCTTTTCAGCATCAATAACTCCACAGATCAGGCACAAGCACAGCATGCTCTCCAAGTCACCCTCCTCCCCAGGACAGGAACAGCAGGTTTTATCCTGTCTCTCCACTAATTTGGAACACCTATTAGTTCTTGTTAACCACAGACTATCCCTTACCATTTGAATCTCCCACCATCAATATGAAATTTATGAAAAGTCCATCTGGACTCATAGCGGCTGTTTTATGGCTGCTATGGTTGCCACAGAGAGGCACCTGTGGTTGAACCTCACGGGGATGAAGGACAGAGACCGGGTGTTCCTCCTTGATTCCGTATCTGATGGCTCCATTAATGCGGCCGTCAGTAGGTTCCTGGGAGAAAAAAGGTACAAAGAAGCTCTCGTAAAGTTTCTCACCCACCGTGCTCAAGCGTCGGGGCTGTCGGCCACCCAGTCCCGACCAGGTCCGGCTTTTCTGAGGTGAGAAGCCCAGAAGGAGAGCGTGGAAAGTCATGTGCCTCCTCACAAAAACTGGGGAGCGGCTCGCCACACTCCACAAGCCGGACCTGAGAACGGTCATTGCAGCAAAATATAGGTCCTTAAGCTTGTGCGCCCAGGACACAGGGGATGTGCCCCCTCCCACAAAAAAAATCCCAATGAACGTTAAGAGCTCCTTCCCAGCACTCTTAGGGAATCTGTCCAATCTCCGTCACATGTGGTACATCAAAACAAAGTGTCAAAACTAGTGCCCCTTACAGAGAGTATGACAGAATGGAAATTACTGCCAAATATCTCTCCTTAAGTCCTAAAGACCATTGAAAAGGGCTGCAGAATACAGTTTGCATTCTTCATGTTTCAACGGCATGGTCTTCACTACTGTGAAACTGGAACAAGGGCATTTGTTGAAACAGGAATTGCAAGCTCTGCTGGACAAAGGGGCCATAGAACATGTTCCCCTCTGGTTCCCAAAATAGATGGGGGGTTGTGTCCAATTTTGGATCTTTGTGGGTTGTACCGCTACCTACGAACATACAAGTTCAAAATGCTGACAACAATCGACTTCAATGACGCATACTTTGATGTAGAAATATTTCCACAACACAGGACATTCCTGAGGTTCACTTTCGGGGCGATGCTTACCTGTATCGGGTTCTTCAGTTCGGCCTAGCCTTAATACTCTGCACATATACGAAATGTATGGATCACGATGCGGGCACAGCTGTCTCCTGCACATGTTGAATCCATTCTAAACATCCTAAAGAACAACAAGCTAGGATAGAAAGTTACTGTCCATTACTTTTAAAAAGTTCTAGGTCTCATGGCGGCTGCATCCACGGTGATACTTTTAGGCCTCCTGCACATGAGACTGTTTCAGGTGTGGCTAAGAGCCAGGGGATTTCATCCAAGGGCCAATCCCCAGAGGCAGATAAGGGTTACGCACTGGGGGCTTCATACCATTTCTATGTTCAGACCCCGGTTTCTGACTTTGGGTCCCATTCCAGGTGCGTGTTGTCGTCACAAGATATTAATGACAGACGCTTCCCTCACGGGCTGGGGTGCAGTCTTAAATGGCAATCCAGCCCAAGGGATCTGGAGAGGTCATTTTCTCAACTGGCACATCCACTGCCTGGAAATAATGGTTGTATTTCAGGCCCTGAAATACTTCCTCCAGCAGTTAAGTGGCTACCATGTAGTGCGGGTGGACAACACTGCGGTAGTTACATAACGTGCCAAGGCGGACTGTGTTCGCGCTGCCTGAACAGGCTATCTTTGCTTCGCAGGAGACAGCACACTTCTCTCTGACTTCTCCCACTCCCCTGGGTCTGGACGCAATGGCCCATACGTGGCTCAGACAGCATTTCAACATTTCTCCCAACCACTCTGCTCCAGGGAGTCCTGGCCAAGGTCCATCAACAAAGGTCTCAGCTTTTACTAATAGTGCCTCAATGGATGACCAGAGTGTGGTTCTCAGATCTAATATCGCCTGTCAAGCTTCTGACTATGAAGATGGTTTTCTTCTCCCACTCCCCTGGGTCTGGACGCAATGGCCCATACGTGGCTCAGACAGCATTTCAACATTTCTCCCAACCACTCTGCTCCAGGGAGTCCTGGCCAAGGTCCATCAACAAAGGTCTCAGCTTTTACTAATAGTGCCTCAATGGATGACCAGAGTGTGGTTCTCAGATCTAATATCGCCTGTCAAGCTTCTGACTATGAAGATGGTTTTTCTAATGTCTGTCACTTCTCTAAAGACAATTGTAGATTTACAGGCTCTGTCAGTCTCGCCATCCTGCTTAAACTTTGCCCCTGGGCTGGGTCAAAGCTATTTTGCATCCTCAGCCTAATTATCTTCCTAAAGTTCCATTCTCGACCATACATCCGGTCATTCTTGAAGCCTTATGCCCTCCGCCATTTGCAACACTGGAGCAAGAAGGACTTCACTTATTGTGTCCAGTTCATACTCTTCAGATTTATGTCCACTGCACCAGCCAGTGCCTTAAGTTGAAGTAGCTTTTTATATGCCATGGGGGCCGCAACCGGGGGGCGGCTGCCACTAGACAAACAATGCCACAGTGGGTGAGGGATGCTATTGCCCTAGCCTAAGAGGCATGCAGCCAAGATTTCCCTCTAGGACGTAACCAGGGATGTTGCATTTAACCAGGGGTTTGCGTAAGGTTCTAGCAAGAGATGTCTCCATGCAGCAAGTGTGTGGTGCGGCAGGTTGGTCCTCCTCCCACACGTTCATCAGATTCTATAGTTTGGATGTCGGTGCTATTCCTTGCTTGCATTTCCTTGAGTCAACATCCCAAAGTAATTTCTGAGACCTCTTCAATGTTTGTGCGTACAACACAACCTTGAGGGGTCATTGCCACACTGTGGACATTTCTGGACATCCCTTCAGATAAACGTATAACCTAAAGGTGTGTCTGTTTAACATTTATTTATAACCTCTCAGAAGCACTCATTCCAATGACATTCCTGACTGAGGTTAAGTCAAATTATTGACGTGTTTGTCACATATGCTTCACAACCGGTCGAACAAAGAATGTTCTCATCAGTTCTCGTTCACATTTTTTTTCAGGGAACAAGTGACCAGAGACAATCACTTTATTTGTCAAATTAAATTGTGGAATAACACAGCACTGTTTTACATAGTCAACACAATCATCAAGTACTAAAAATATATTTCAATGTGTTAAATGGATAGTTCACCCAAAAATGAAAATGTGATGTTTATCTGCTTACCGCCAGAGCATCCAAGATGTAGGTGACTTTGTTTCTTCAGTAGAACACAAACGAAGATTTTTAACTCAAACCGTTGCAGTCTTTCAGTCATATAATGGAAGTGAATGGGAATCACGGCTTTGAGAGTCAAAAAAAACATACACAAACGATCTGTCTGTGCAAGAAACTGAACAGTATTTATATTGTTCTTTTACCTCTGATTCACCGCAATGTCCGAACTGTCTTGAGCGCGTTCTCAACAGCCGGCGCATGACGCGTCTTCTTCTTCTTCTTGCTTTACGGCGGATCGCATACTTATAAGTGCATTACCGCCATCTATCTCTCAAATGGACCATTGACACTCTATCTACAATCTCAATTAGGAGTGTCAATTTGTTTTGACTCTCAAAGCCATTATTCCCATTCACTTTCATTATATGACTGACAGACTGCAACGGTTTGAGTTAAAAATTTATGTTTGTGTTCTACTGAAGAAACAAAGTCACCTACATCTTGGATGCCCTGGGGGTAAGCAGATAAACATCAAATTTTAATTTTTGGGTGAACTATCCCTTTAAGTGTTGTTTGTTACTGTATGCATTAGCTTGGTGGCTTGCATGAGACACTTGAGATTTGTTTGAAACATTTGTTATAATGTACTGTAAGTACACAGCAAAATATCAGGTTTGTCATATTAGCATGTTAATTTAATCAATTAGTTATGGACAAATAACATTTAATGCAGACCTGTACATCATCTTACATTTCATAAAGTTGACTGTTGACAAACATGATCAAGGGCAGGGGTTCTTACCACTGTGAGTTTATGTCTTGACTTTAGAACACTCAGAAATGTGAGTTTATATCACACAATTTTGGAAAAAAAAGATTGTGAGAAAAAAAAAAAGAACAGTGAGATTGAAAAGGTGCAATTACCTTTTTTATTTGTATTTATTTATTTATTTATTTATTTTATTCAGTGGTGGAAAAAGGCTTCCATAGTTTTCCTTCTTAGCCAAATACCTTTTTACTCTCGTTCAGCACTAGGTGAGTGTTTTGGACCTTATACTGTACAGTATATCATCCTATTGTGACTTTAAAAAAGATTATCTGAAAATGTAAAGACAAGACAGTGCTTAGTAGCTTTGGTATAAGCCACTATTTTGCCATAAAGACCCATGGGTAAAAGGAGCCAAACAGCAGCTCCTCAGGACTGAGGGTTTCCTGGTGTGCAGAGGTCGGATTCTTAATTTTAACTTCAGAGCCCTGTGAAGATGGGGTCACAAGCGTTGTTTGGACTCTCTTATCATGGAGGTGGCGAGCAATCCCATGCCATTTCACTTTCTGTGATTAAGATTTGTGGCTTCACAGCTTGCAGAAAGAAAAATGAAGAGAGAAGAGAGGCACTTTCATTAGTATTCTGCCTGAGAGAGGCCACTAAGTCCTTGGGAGGGCTTTCTGCTCTTATGTGAATGACAAACTGAAATCAAAAAGCAAAGTCAGACACACTGAGCCCTTATATCTGCCTGACAAAACTAACAGTAGAAGAGAGGACACGAATGACAGAGAAAGAGAAGAAACAGATAAAAGGAAAGAAAGCAATCACAAGGTTTGACTTCACTACTGCTGTTAAATTTCTCCTGGTTTCCAGATATTGTAGGAGTGGTTCAGCCAAAAAGAAAAAAAAAATCTGCCATCACGTCATTCCAATCCAGAAAGTATTTTTGCAGCTCTTGCACTGTTGGGATTATAGCTCTCATTATAAGGAAATGGAGTAAAGGACACTGTTAAATTGCTGCCTAGTTAGGGATCTGCTTGTAACTGCATAACCTTTTCACTCGGTTCACAATGAGTATTTGCAGCACATGTGCTGTCAAACTGATGAATATGTTTTCTTAATTTGCCGGTGCTTTTTCTATTTGCATGTGTTTTCTATAGTTGCAGTGTGTTGAGTTCTCTCGGCCGCCGTAATAACTGGACATTTCACTTTGAAACTACTGCGAAATGTACAGTAAGGTACATAATATCTGACCCTGGACCACAAAACCAGCCTTAAGTCGCTGGGGTATATTTGTAGCAATAGCCAAAAAAACATTGTATGGGTCAAAATTATCGATTTTTCTTTTATGCCAAAAATCATTAGGGTATTAAGTAAAGATCATGTTCCATGAATATATTTAGTAAATTTCCTACTGCAAATATTAATTTACAAATATTAATACAAACTTAATTTTTGATTAGTAATATGCATTGCTAAGGACTTCATTTGGACAACTTTATAGGTGATTTTCTCAATATTTTTATTTTTTTACACCCTCAGATTCCAGATATTTAAATAAATTGACCCTTATGACTGGTTTTGTGGCCCAGGGTCACATATCAGTGTTGCAGAAATGTCACCACAAGCATGTATAAACAACACTAAATGCCAATCAGCTCTCCACCTGCAGCCAGATACTAAAAGTTGTCCAGTGTTGTAAAGTATTTGAGTCAATGTAATCAGTGACTGTACTTAAAGGCCGGGACACACCAAGTCGATGGTTGGGTCGTCGGCGAGCGTCTGTCGGGCTAGTTTAATTTGTTTGGTGTGTTCCACACATCGGCTCTCGTTGGGCTCACATCGGCGGCAGTTTCCCCGATTCAACATGTTGAATTGTCATCTGGGCCGTCAGGGAGAGTGAGAACTCTGATAGGACGTTCAGTTTAGCGAACTAATCAGTGCACGAGAATTAAACCAATAATAATGAAAACGAGTAAATAAATGAAGGTGGCTTAGACAGAAGGCTGTGTTCTAATGTTACATGATCTTTCCCAAACATTCCGATATGTGAATATTTTCATAACAACATGAGCCAATTAAAATGAAGAAAGTATCAACATAACTGAAATTCTAAATGGTAAGCAAGCGCTGCTTTTGTTTACGTTTCGGTATGTGGTATGTAATGCAAATGCTCATTGCATTTGACATGCTTTTTCTGCAGCAATTTATTTCTGCTACAAAAGAGGTGATATCATGATCTACAGGGCACTGAAGGTACTAGATCGTGATCGTTTTGCCCTTACTTACCCAAACTTGTCAACAAAGCTACTTTATGGGAATGTGAACACATTCTTTTAAACAGCTGAGAAGAAAGCGATCTACATTTCATAAAAATCACAAGTCGGTTTCAGCGAGTGAAGAACAAATGTATACTCTTGTGTTACGTATTAGGTATCGTCTCTGACAGACAACATGTTGAAGCTGTATGTATACTCCCTGGATCTCATAAATACTACTGTGTATTGTGCACATTATTTTTTGAAAGACACAGTGTTTTTGGTTTACTTACAGTATGCCCTTTTTGAGTACTTGAGCTCAACTGAGACTACAGTGTGTGTAGATGTGGAGGCTGTTGTGTTGACCTTGATTCATTGCAATATTGAGGTGTTCAATATTATTATTTTTTTTATTTTAGAAAATAAACATGTGAATCCTCTCTTTAGAAATAAAATGTTTCTTGTTTTGAACTTTTCTTGTTGAGGACTAGTGCATCTCTGAGCCTATATTCAGTATGATTAAAATACCTAAAGTACTGCTAAAATCAGACACTCTTAACACTTGTACTCAAGTCGTATTGGAATTGGTGACTTTTTTGAATTTCACTGCCACTGCCAAAACATAACATTTACTTACTATGGAAAATAAGCTATTCTCCCATAGAAGACTCTTACAGTACAACATCACGGAGTAGTAGCTAAAGTTGTGCATGCGCAATAGAATGCCAGAATGCTGTTTCATTGCAGCCGTTGCTTAAAGTCCCTAGTACCAGTATGGTATGGCACGTGTGGGGTGCTTCTCAAGAGAAGGCTGCATGCTAGTGAGGCTCTTTTCCAGACCAGTACTTGTGAGGCTTTTAGGCTCGACTCCTCCTCAGCATTTTGAGTGATTGGAGGATGTGAAGGATAGACTTGATGCATTCTTCAAAATACATTGAATGACAGCCTCAAAAGCCAAAACTGCCGTCTAGCGACTTGAAAAGGATCACTAACGGTACACAGCAGTGTTGTATAAAATGTTCTGATTTGATTGGCTGATCAGCATTAGATGAGTGCTGCATGCTAACAGTAAAATAGCACTTGGACTTTTTTCTGCTTGGGTTTTTTTGTCTGTTCTGCTTAATATGTTTGTGGAAACCATGTTTTTTTTTTGTTGTTTTTTTGGAATTGGTGATGAAAAGACATTTCAAAATAACACTATTTATTTATTAATTCAACCAACTGTCAAAGTTTGCAAAGGTTAACCGTGGATTCTGATGAGTGAGTTGCTGGCATTACGCACATGCGTGTGTATCACCGAGGATTTAAACAAGCCTGATGCACAATGTAAGTTTCTTTAATAACAAACAAGCATACTGGAAATATGGGTAACACTTTACTTAAAGACTTTATGTATAATGCTTTATAAAGTGTTAATTTGTAATGTGCATTGTAATACAGTGTATCTTGTAAATAATTATAACTGATGCATAACAATGTTACAATGTAACAATGTTAATTACATTCTTTGTTACACTGATGTGTAACAATGAATATAATTATAATGCATTATAAATAAAGGCAAAGTAAATTGTTACCGAAATATGTTTATAACTAGCTTAATTAAATAGGAGGACTATATTTTTATTGAAACATTGAAAAAACCTGAACTTTCTGTATTTACTTTAGACATACAGAACACATCCACGTTTGTGCATCAATGTCTAATGTGTCCATGTGCGCAACTTATCAGAAACTTATCCAAGACATAGGCTAATCAATACTGTTCGGTCATTTCCGACATGAAGGATCAGCGAATGAAATAGTGGCCACAGATACCATTCACTTAAGTGAGGCAATAATCACCAATATGCATTCACAAAAAATTATTTAGTTTGAATGTTTCATTGATATAACGTGACACTGAGTTTTTAGAAAAAAATAAAAAATAGTGGTATTATTGCATGATGAGTATTTGTATTTGCAGCACTATTATAAATGTGTTCGATGTGTCAGCATTTGTTGCAGGTAATGAAAATAAAATGCAGGATCTAAGTGCAGTATTAATACCCAGGGTACTAGAACTAGCAAAACACAAACAGAAGAACACAACCATATCTAACAAAGACAGTCAAAGAACCGAGGAAAACACAGGACTTGAATACAGACCAAACATATCAATACAATGACTCATAGAAATAAACTGAAAACTAGGAGAAATAACCAAAACGAACCCTAAATAGAAAGAAAACATAGACTATCCATATATAATGTCACTTTTGATCAATTTAATGCATTCTTGCCGAATAAAGTATTCGTTAAAAAAATACACAAAAAAAAAAAACACTGACTAACCTACACACTGATATATCACATTGATATTCATTCATTCATTCATTCATGTACATATCAGGTACAGACACAGAAATGATGTTGATTACCATTTTAAACCAACAGCATGAACTAAAATCAATTTCCCACATTTGCTAGTTTGAGTATTTCTAGCCAAATCTGTTTTTTATTCCTTTTTGCTGACATCAGCTCCTCTTACTGCTAGACCGTGACTTAAATGAGAGACGTGTGTAAAAAGGGCCGAGGAAATGGTCAAGTTAGTGCTAATTGCTTTCTAAGAAACCCATTTCCGCTGATGTAGCCAGTCATCTGCAGCTGCCCACATCAGAGATCTGAGTATTAGCTGCACAATGAGTCAGTCTCTAATCACTGACCATTATTCACTTGCTGAGATGAGAATTCATTAGACTCAGTTATTACAGTGGTTATGGGAGAAAAAAAAAGTTTAGAAAAAAACTAATTCAGAAATGGAAGTCAGGGCCTCTCTGTTTAAATGTTACATTTGATGCTTAATTTCACATTTTCAGTCCAGTTTTGTCTAAAAACGTTTGAACTGTTGACAGTCCAGTTAAATAGCCATGAAGAAGATGATAACCGATGTCCATTGAATACATACATTTGTTAAAAATGTGAAAAAAAATAAAATAATTCCTTCACACGATATAACTTCACAGCATCTCGTATACACTGAAAGAATGGTGACATCTAACTGGTTTTAGTCAAAAATATTATTAAACATCACTCAACCCACATATATACATTAATTTATATCAACAAAATGTATTGTTATGGATTAAATCAGGTAGAAATAACTCCTTAATGTAACAATTGCAGGTTACCACCTTTTATGGTGTACATATGTACAAATTTTATAGGTACCAACTTACATTTGTCGGCATTTTTATTTTTTGTAATGGGATAAAGCATTCCACAAAACAGTATTCCTGTACACTGCACATTTGCATAAGGCACCAAGTGTGATCTGATGAATTTATAGACAATGTGCTATGACAAATGTTGTTACACTTTAATGCCTGTTGCATTTTGTCTGTTGAAATGTAAAGTCCTTCATCACATCGATCGCATTATGTAGTACACACTATTCTAAACCACAAATCGATTTTATGTCTTCACTTAACATCCCATTCCAGCAAGTTCATTCCATTTCATGGTGAAATGCACTTGAAATTTTGTGGAAAATGGAAAACACCTTTCATGGACAAAATCCACCCAGCATATCACAAAATACATGTTGTGAAGAAAATGTGAAAATATTCATTTCATGCATTATGTATTCTGTCCACTAAAGAGCCTGTATAGACAACAAAATGCATTTTGTCAATGCTGTCCTTTTTTAACATTTATTTATTTATGTAGACTCATGTATTTCACCCACAAAAATGGGTTGTTTTGACCACAAAGTGCTTTTTGTGCTATTTGTATCTCTGTAAAAATGCACAGTGTAGTTGCAGATGAAATACAACAAATTTTATATATATATATATATATATATACACATCTTTTTTTTTTACTCTTCACACTCTTTTCCTAACCATCTTTCAGCTTGGTACGGCAGTTAATTTCACATTCATAATGCTCTAAAACTTCTAAAACAGTTCATACATGTTTCAAATCCTCAACTCATCATACTTTGCCACTCATAAAACACAGACCTAAAAACACTAACGACAGGTAGCATTATGCAATGTTTTCTTTTGTAAAATGTTGAATGTTAGTCTAAATGCTTTTGACCCTGCATGTCACAATGTATAACTACATTTCGTGAATTACGTGCATTTCATCCACAACATGGGTTGTTTTGATCACAAAGTGCATATTGTTCACAATAGTTTTCATGCATGCCATTTTATGACTCAACATGTCACAAAATGCATTTTGTGCACTAAATATGCAATATTCCAAACAAAACCTTCTGTCAGCATAAACATAGCACATCAACAAAATAAACATTTTGTTCACTAAATGCTTCTAAAAACAGTAAAAGAGTCAGTGTCATTCAGTTATGTTTTTAGAAATAAAAATATAAATATTAAATATGTGGCTGATATTACTTCTGGCCCTGATCACATGGAAATTGAAGGTCAATGCAATGAGGAATACAGTAACACATGCACGTGTTTTCTGCTGTCTACTGTATGTTTTGGCGAACATTTACTAGCTATCCATACATAGTGCACGCTACACAAATAGTGAGAACTCATTTTGACAGTGTGCTATTCTGGACATGCCTCCCCTAATGCACTGCCAGCAGCAGCTCCTCTCACACGCCACAGAACCCATGGATAATCTACAGCAGTCAAATATCATCAGTTTTCCAGCATCCCAGGAGTTGCGACATCACAGGCCCCGGGCCGCTCTTTCTTTCAGGAGGAAAGTGAATCGCCTGCCCGCTGACAAATTTATCATGAAATGATGTTAGTGTGTACAAGACACAATCAATAATGTGTTAGCAGAAAAAGACTCACCATGGAATGCTAAAAATACTTTGAGACCTTGTTAAATCAGAGAGAAGTTACTTTTTTTGTTATTGTTATGTAATTGTTGCATCCCAAGTTGCCTACTTATCCTATATACCCTAAAAGCATGTACTCTATTTGTGAAAGAAAGTAGATACTTTAGACTATGCAGCAGAATAATAGGCAAACTTTGGGACGTATTACCATGCCATAATTGCAGGCTGTTGTATAGTTACATGCATTCTGTCACCATGAACCGGTCTGTCACAGTTATTATCCTCATATCCACACTCCATTGTTTATTTCATTAAATTTAGACTACTCAAACAGTTGGTCTTATCGTATTGAAGGGAAAACAAGTAGCTCGTTGATGTGCCATGTGTGGGTCTTTCATGCAGAGATCTCTTTATTTGCATTTATTAATTAATGATCAAATGTATCTGCTGTTGTGCTATGTAGATAACTTGACTACTTAAATTTGTAAGGGAATTAATTATTATTGATTCATTCAGGTTTTGATAGGACTCGGGTCTGAATCCCGAAGTTCACCTGATTAAACCGATTTCAAATTTGTTATGTTACACTTTAAATCAAGGGTCGTCCAGCGAGCCGTGACCTGGAGCATAGCAGTGTCCGTTCATGTACTAGAAATCCCTACAGCTATTTGTATGTTTATGAAAGTTCACAGTTTAAATAATATTAGACATTATCACAGTGATTACATATTATTACAGATTTTTCTTTTTTATTATTGCTAGAACCTATTTATCAGTACTTAGGTCACTTTCAGCTCTTTACACAGTTTGCCTAATCAACTTCCAGCATATTACAGCAGTAAATCTCAAAATCAGAATGCACTAAAATTACTAAAACACTTCAAACATGTCTCAAATCAACTCATTCTTACTAGTGCTGGGCAACGATTAATCGCAATTAATCGCATCCAAAATAAAAGTTTTTTTTTGTACATAATATATGTGTGTGAGCTGTATATATTTATTATGTATATATAAAGATGCACATATACAGTATATAATTAGAAAATATTTACATGTATATATTTATATTCATATAATTTATATTATATATACACATATTTAATATATAAATATAACATATTTTTCTTAAAGGGGTCCTATTATGCTCTTTTACAAAGTCTTGATTTTGTTTTGGGGGTGTACTAGAACATGCTCTCATGCTTGGTGGTTCGAAAAACGCATTATTTTTCACATAATTTACATTATTAAAATACCATTCTCCCCAGCCTGGCACAAACGGCTCGATTAGTTCCGGCTTTGATGAAGGTCGGCCTTCCGAAAAACAAAATGTGTTGTGATTGGTTAGCTGTCCCAGTGCGTTGTGATTGGCGAACAGCTTAGACGGTGTTTCAGTACTGCCACGCCCCTTACTCAGTCTTTCAACAAAAACTTTTGGCGAATCTGGCACTACTCACTCGTGTTGTGGGTTATAATGCTCAGGAACAGAGTTAAAAAATAAATTGCAACCACTGTTTCCTGACATCATCCGCTTTCGGAAGCCCAAACAAAGACATTTGGGCATGGAGGTAAAAAAACCCGTTTCAGGCAGTCGCGCACCGGACGAGAAGCACAGCATTGCGTCGCGCCACATCTTTAAAATTCAAATACATTATTTTCTGTGAGTGTAGGCACACCGGCGGCGCCATTCGGCCTCTGTCCGCGGCGCCCAGCTACGTTGTGTTATACTTGTAAGAATTGTTCTAGACATGCCGAAAATTTTACGCTACAGCACCGCAGCTCTTCTTCTTGGTTTTCTCTGATGCACTAACTCTGCAGCAGCACTTCTTCTTCATCGTCTCGTCTGATGAACTCACTCAACCAAGCATTCTAACCACAACCTCGCCCCTCCCCACCCCCCAACCATTCGAATTTCTGTAGGCGGGAATTATTTTTAATGATATTCCAATGAGTCGCTTTGTGATATCACAAAGCCCGGAAAACAAACGCTGTAGTCCAAACGAGCCGTTCGTTGTAGTTCTTGAAAAGGGATTTTTTTAAAAACGAAATATCTCCCTTTGGAGTGGACTTAGAGATTTGTAACTTTCTAGATATTTTTTATGCCCAAACATACACACTACACACTGACTAAAATTAAAAAAGTGAAAAACCATAATAGGACCCCTTTAAATATATACATGCATGTGTGTGCATTTATATATACATAATAAATATACAAAGTGCACACACATATATTATGTACACAAAAACTTTTATTTTGGATACGATTAATCATCAGTAGTTAATTAATAAAAAGTAGTTCCAAAAGCAGACTATCCGTGACTTCTGGCATACACTTCTCAACATGCTTTGATTTTGGACACACATATTTTAATCTCACATATATTTAGTATTTTATGTACATTGGGTCGCAGGGCTATTCTGCCCCCAAATCTTAAATCCACAGTGATTGAACGGCATCAGGTGTGGTGTAGACCAGTACACAACAACAGACCACACACAGTCTGCTCACTGACCATCTGATGCATATTGTATGCAAGAATTAAAAAAAAAATAAAAAAATGATTACTTGGCTTCTATGCAAATTCCAACAGTGGAAGCACAGATGATATCCATGTGCTCTAGAGACTGTCAGCATATTCCATTTTGTTTTCTGAGTTTGTTTGTTTTCATGTGAGATAAAATAAAGATAAAACCTGCATTTAATATTGCTGGTGACACAACTGAATTAATTTTACAGATATTGACGATTCTTTCCATGTTTATGTTTTCCTAATCTTCCCTTGAATTGTAGGCTAATAGTGATCATTAATAAACAGAGTTGCAGAGTAGAGTTGTAGAGTTGTACTCATTTGTGCTTAATAGAGTTGGACTCATTTATGCTGTGTATTGTATGTATTTGTGGACTGGAGCTTATAAAACAATGCATACATTTGTGTATGTAATTCTGAAATTCCATAAGCATCTGTGCAATGTTTTGAAACTATTTTTACTATTTAATTAGTTCTGTCCTTCCCTTATAAAAGATGAGAACTGATGTGATGTTCCCATGACATTTTAAATAAATGCCACAATATGCGTTTTCTGCCAAAAAATGTGAAAATGTTAGCTTTCGAATAATCATGTTTTTATTACTATTACTATTATTCTCCCCATTCTAAAGAAATAAAAGAAAAGATGTGCGCATATAAGTTGCTGGTTCATCGTTTTAGTAAACAAACCCCTATCATTTCCACATATTCTCCGATCACATTCTTATAGATGCTACAGCAGGCAATTTCCCAGCATGTCAGAGCATCCTATACAAATTATCTCTGACTGAGGTGTATGGAATTACACCATCATGCCAAAGCATATGAGAGATCAGTCAACCACGAGAAGAGGACAAGAACCAATATCCAATCACAACTGCAAGGGATTTAGGAACATTCATTTCTCCCAATGCCATCTCTCCTGCAGACGTCTGCACATATGGTCAATAGACAAGGGATAATTAAATATTTTGCTGCATGCAATGAAAAAAGAAAAAGAAAAAAAAAACATTTTGTGGTTCAGTGAATTCAGAGGACACAACTGTCTACACTGAATGTTACTTCAACCGTGAATTTGAATATATTAAGCAAAATCTAAAAATGTACTCAAGCATTCAAGCATGAAGAAATGAGAATTCTAATTATCATGCTAGAAATTTTGTGAACCTTTAAGAGATCAGATCTTCATTTAACTCCTATTACTAGATAAAGAGAATACAATTAAACACACACACACACACACACGCACGCACACTCGCACACTATGTTTTATGTTTGTGTGTGTCTATTAAATCCTCAGTTATTTATTAAGCCAAAAATCTAACATTGAATGTCTTGGCTGTAAAAAAAAAAAAAGCATATTAATCTTTGCTTTCAATATCCCTTGAGCTGGCAATAACAGCATTGTTTCTAGGAAATGCAGTGGCGTACTAAGAATTCATGCTGCCTAAGGAAACAGTCACTCAAGTGACCCTCATCCCCATCATTTGAGTGACCTTATTATAAAAAAACAGCCATTATTATTATTATTATTTAATTTCTTTAGAAGTGGGCGCTTATCCCCGACTTCCACCCCTGCTATATCAACCTTGGGCCACAAATCCGGAGACGGAGTCCCCAAGGCAGCCTGACATTGTGTTCAATGTCATTCTGGCAACTTCTGCGACACTCCTGGTGCCTAGCTGTATCGACTTCTGTCCTTCCCTTCGATACACCAGCTGCGTTGAGAAGGGGAGTCTGCTGCATGAGCAACAGCTGATTCTACATATTACCCTGCCCAGGCCTTGTGGCTCCACTGGAGAGGACACTCCACCGACACTGCAAGGTGTCGACATAACACGGGAAGTAGCAGTTACCGGTGATAAACTTATCTGGTTAGCATAGGAAACGAGTGCCAGGGGCCACTTCCGACGGTGTGAGGGATCATCGCATCTCATTGGACAGCTACCGCCCGCCCAAGCTGGGCAGTCCCCAGCCAGTAAGGTGCTGTCCCGCCATGGCCTGCCTGCTTCACTGGGTGCGTGGAGCTTAGAGAGCTATCGCAACAAGTGGGCCACATCTTCTGCACCAGGCAAAAATACTCTAAGAAAGAAGACCCCAGCTCTTCGTTCCACAAGCTGGAACGTCAGGACCTTGTGCCCTGGTTTTACTGCTGACCTGCAGCAGGTTGACGATGCATGCAAGACTGCCGTCATCGACAGGGAACTCTCTCGACTGAACGTCAACGTTGCCTGCCTACAGGAGACCCGACTGGCCGACAGTGGTAACAACAGGGAAGCAAGCTACACCTTCTTTTGGGAAGGGAAGTCTTCAGACGAACCAATGCAGCATGTTGTCAGCTTTGCGGTCAAGAACACACTCGTCGGCTTCATTGAACCTCCATCACCAGGCACGGAGAGGATACTTGCACTCCACCTGTCAACATCCTCTGGCCCAGCAAATATCATCAGCGTGTATGCTCCAACTCTCTGCTCCACCTCAGAGGAGAAAGACCAGTTCTACGAGGCACTGGATGAAACAATATCCAGAATCCCCAGCACTGAAGGGCTTTACCTGCTCAGTGACTTAAATCCTAGAGTGGGAGCCGACCATGAATCCTGGCCTACCTGCCAAGGTCTTCCCGGTAGGGATAAGATCAATGAGAACGGTCAGCGTCTGCTGGAGATGTGTTGCTTATGTGTCCTCTGCGTGACAAACACTTTCTTCAAATGCAAGGAGATCCATCAGGTGTCTTGGAGGCACCTGAAGTCCCGCCACTGGCACCAGTTAGACCTCGTCATCACAAGGCGTGCGGAACTTGGTAGTATCCTCCTCACCAGCAGTTACCACAGTGCCAGCTGCGACACGGACCATTCCCTTGTGGCCAGCAAGGTGCAAGTTGCACTGAAGAAGCTGTATAACTCCAAGAAAAACAGCCGCCCACGTATCAACACTTGCTGTGCAAGCAGCCCAGAGAAGACACAGCAGTTTGTTAGGAACTTACAGGAGGCTCTCACCAAGAATTCACCTATTGATGACACCATCATCACATCCAGGAAAAATGCCCATCAAACCGCCCGCCACTGTGCCAACACAAATTGGATAAACCTCTGCAGCCGCATACAGACAGCTGCCGATACTGGAGATACAAGGGGCATGTACGAAGGCATAAAGAAGGCGATAGAACCCCAAAACCACCAAGATTGCTCCACTCAAGTCCAGGACAGGCGAAGTCATCATAGATCAAGAGAAGCAGTTGCAGCACTGGGTTGAGCACTGTATGCAACTCAGAACATTGTCACTGATACCGCCTTGGACGCCATCCCATATCTGGCAGTCATGGAAGATCTGGACACTCCACCTACCCTGGAAGAGCTCAGTAAAGCCACTGACTGCCTCACTTGTGGGAAGGCCCCCGGGAGTGACGGCATCCCACCAGAAGCCTTGAAAAATGGCAAACCGACGCTGCTTCTGCCCCTGCATGAACTCCTTTGCCTATGCTGGGATCAGGGCCACATCCCCCAGCATATGCGTGATGCTAACATTGTCACTGTGTACAAGAACAAAGGAGATCACATTGATTGCAACAATTCCTGGGGCATCTCCCTCCTCAATATTGTTGGCAAGGCATTCGCCCGTGTCATCCTGGTAAACCTGCAGATTCTAGCCTCCAGCATCTACCCAGAGTCCCAGTGTGGCTTCAGAGCCGGCCGGTCAACTGTAGACATGATCTTCTCACTATGCCAGCTGCAGGAGAAGTGTTGAGAGCAGCAGATGCCACTCTACGTTGCTTTCATTGACTTTACAAAGGCGTTCGATCTGGTTAGCAGAAACGGTCTATTCAGGCTTCTGCAGAAGATCGGCTGCACCCCACAACTGTTGGCTGTTGTCACCTCGTTTCATGATAACATGTGCAGCAAGGTTTGTTTCAATGGCGCAACATCTGAGTCTTTCCTCGTCAGTAGCGGAGTCAAACAAGGTTGTGTCCTCACACCGATGCTTTTCGACATCTTCTTCTCCATGCTTCTCCAGTACGCCTTTTAGGACTGCAGCGAGGGAGTTTATATCTACACAAGGGCCACACACATCTGTGAGATGCTCTTTGCCGATGACGCAGCCTCGACGTCCCATACTGTAGATGGCCTACAGCAGCTTGTCAGGTGCTTCCCCTACGCATGCAAGGAGTTTGGACTGACTATCAGCCTGAAGAAAACCAACATCATGGCCCAGGAAAAAGACTGCACTCCAACCATCGCCATTGATAGGTACAACCTGAAAGTTGTTGAGAACTTCACCTACCTCGGGTCTACCATCTCCGGCTCTCTTTCCATCGATGTGGAGATAAACGGCTGGATCGCCAAGGCAGCAGCTGTCATGGCCAGACTGAACCAGAGGTTCTGGAACAACACCAACCTCACAGTGAAGACCAAGCTGCGCGTCTACAAGGCCTGCGCGCTCAACACACTCCTCTATAGTAGTGAGACATGGACCACTCACACGAGGCATGAGAAGAAACTCAACAGCTTTCATCTGAGGTGCCTGCGGCTTATTCTGCACATACTGTGGCAGGACAAAATACCTAACACAGAGGTTCTGGAATGCGCCGACATGAGAAGCATGTCTGCCATACTTAGTGAGGAGCGCCTTCGTTGGCTCGGCCACGTCAGGAGAATGGGCCCTGGCCGCATTCCCAGGGACCTATTGTATGGCGAACTGGCAGAGGGCTCATGACTAATTGGACTTCTACGACTGCTCTACAAAGATATCTGTAAGAAAGACATGAGGTTGTCCAACATCAACATTGGCTCTGCCTGGCATTTCGTTGTCAGACAGGGCGTACAGAAAGTTGAGGCAACCAGGAGTAAAAACCTTGCCGTAAAGAGAGCCAAGAGGAAGGAAAAGCAACTGCAGCCTCATCTGGCATCATCATCATTCATCTGCAGAAAATGCAGCAGAGATTGCCATTCAGGAATTGGGCTTTATAGCCACTTGCAAAGGTGCAGATAGATGGAATTTCATCAAACTGGAAGCCACACCATTGTCTCCTGAAGACGGAAGGATGCTGATGAAATGCAAGTAATGCTAAGACAAACCCTTATTCTAAACCTAAGCATATAGTAAGTACTTGTAGTTAATTAATATTACTCATTACTTAAATGTATAATTACAGTGTAACAAGGACACCTTAAAATAAAGTGTAACCGAAAAATAATTTTGTTTCCATTCCTTTAATTCAACAGTTATTAGCGTAAACATGAGTGAAAATTTGTACTAGTGGTGGTGCTAGAGGGTTTGAGCTAGACACTCCAAATTTGGTGTGGTTAATGTTCAGACTAGCCTCTATCGGTGTTCCAAATTTCACAATTTTTTACCATATGGTTCTATGGGCTGCCGTAGACTTCCAACGCAGCAGCAGAAGGAGAAGAATAAGGCCCTGTCCCAAATGACACACTTCATGTGCACTTGTGGTTTTGTGGACTTACAATGGCCACTGTGTGCACATGCTTATTAAGTCCACAAGACCATAGGAGACCAGCTATTCAGAAGGACACCCTATATTTAGCTTTCAGAAGGGTGCTTACGTGCACCCCATTTGTGGCCACTATGAGCCCTCAATGCACACCTCTGCCAAGCCTGCTACGCAGCTTTGGTGCTTGGCCTCTAATAACACTAGTGGCAGTAAAACATCAGCAACTCACACATTTTAAATTATAATTAGAGTGGCAAATTATCCCAAATAATCTTGCACAATGAAAAAAAAAACACGTCCACAGCTGAAACATTTGTTTTTCATCCATGTGCAAAATAAAATAACGAGAAATAATTTTAAATGCAAATCACAGCTGAATCTCAAAACACTTTTATTATAGATCATGATCTAATACATGTTGATGTTTTTGCATCACATAATCAGCTACATATGTATGGCTTTTTTGGACATACTGTAGCTGTAGTAAACTTGCTCAGTAGTGCACCTGGTACAGCGCTGTGTTTGCTAAGTGTACAGGTACGTGTACAGTACAGTCGTGATTAAAAAGGCATAAGCAGGCTTAAATTTCGACTCATATTTTATGTGTATGTTATAAATGTGACAAAGTATTGATGTTTAGTGCATTGATGTTTTAACATCAGATGTTTCCTTTCCAAACACTAATTTTATTATGTTAGTTGTTTTACATATCATGGCTGTTTGGAAATGACTCAGTTCATCTGTTTCAGATAAAACTTTTATGACATTTTGTTTTTTTGGTGAAACGCACAAGAAGCAACATAATACCATTTTGCAGAAATGTCGCCACAAGCACGTTTATCCAATTCCAATGAACCTGGGTTGCATTATCTTTTTTATTCCTCTACTTAACATATTGCTAACTTTATCCCAATGCAATTTAAATTTAGATTAAAAATATATTTTGCAATTTAGAGGAATGTAGCCTTAATACATATTTTAAAACTTTCTCCAGATGTCTAGAAGTGCTGTGAACTGGTTACATTATTAATACCGTGCTGAAAATGGCGTGCTGGATCCAGTGTTTGAGCATGACTCTTACTTTGAGGATAAATAGAAAAAAAAAATATTGCATCTTTTTGTCAATTGCCTCTGTTTTTCATTCATGGTAGATTATCCTGAGCAGGCAGGTCAGATCTCAGTGCGCTTCGGAACGGAGATATATATATATATATATATATATATATACATACATACATATTATTCATATAAATAAATGAGTGACAAAAGTGGCCGTGTGTCATCCCAGGACTCAGGAAAACATATTTATTTATTTTCTTTAGTTGATTTGTTTGTGTGCTTTGGGTCATTGCCTCGTTGTATCACTCAACCTTTTTAAAGTCATAAACTGCCATCCTGACATTCTCCTGTGAAATTCCTTGATACACTTTTGAATTCATTGTTCCTTAAATGATTGCGAGGTGTCCAGGCCTCGAGGCAGCAGAGCAGCACTAAACCGTGATGCTCCAGCACAGACCCACACTTCCAATCGCATCTCCTTCTTTGACTTCAATTAGCTTTTGGCGAAGTCGTAACACTCGGTGTCATCAATAAAATTTTGACAAATTAAGATCAGACCACATTATGTGAGTAAGCAATTGACAGAATTTCTAGGCTGATGGATGTGCCTGTAATATGAATGATGTTTCTGAGAAAAAATAAATAAATAAATAAATAATCAGAGCATGCACATCAGTGAGAATCACAATAATAACAAGTTACAACATTCAGTATATATGTGTTTTACAGTTTATTATACAGATGTGTTGTTAAATACACTGTAAAAAAAAATCCGTAAAATTTACGGTAAAGAACTGGCAGCTGTGGTTACCGGAATTTTACCGTAAAAAATATGGTAGCAACGTTTTGGGTTTTACGGTTTTAACTTAAATTTACAGTTAAATACTGTAATTTCATTAACTGATATAATGTTAATATACCAACCTATTGAAGTACTGAAATCTGTTTTGTACCTTTGTAATACGCTGATAACCACCAAATGCAGGTGGTGATGAGAAAGTCGCATGATGAACTAAAGCCCATCACAAGCAGCTTTTAAATAACAACATATATAGAAGGTACACATTCACACAAACACTAAACACCATCATGGTAACACACATGAAACTGAAATAATGCAATAAACATTATTTTAACAACATTAGGTGTAACACACAACCCTAATATACAAAACTGATAAGAAAAAACTAAGAAACATAGTTATTTCAACAAAAAAAACATCAAATTTGAAATGTAATGCAGGGAATTCTGGGAATGTCAATTTACGGTTATTCACTGTAAATTATATGGTTTTCAAAAAATGGTATACTACCGTAAAATGAATGTCCAATACATGTAATGTCCAATACAGTTTTTCACCGTATATAGTAGGGGAATTTACCGTTAACCATTTAACAGGTTTTTAGCGTAGCATTTTCACAGTCTTTTACCATTAAATTCACGGTCATTTTTTACAGTGTATAATGTAAACCTGTTTTTTTTTTTTGTGTAATTTGAAATATGTACAACAATATGTAATATATTGTATTTGAAGTTTTGTTGAAAATGAATTCCTGTTATTTTTAATTGCTTATGCTCCCATTATTCTCTGGGACATTAAATTATATGCTTTACTTTACGCTGCTATTGATAATGTTTTCTTATTAAATTATTATTCTCATTTGTGTGTTCTGGAGTTCAGAGTCAGTTCAAATCGATTATATTCATAATTTGTACTGTTTTTACCTAAAACTGAGGGCTTAATTCTGAGTTTTGGTCAAAAGCAGGTCATTCAAAATGATTTGCCTTAATGGAATTAGAATATATAGTATATATAACTTTATCAAACATTGTAAAATTCATCTGACATTGTCATAATAACAAAAAACAAACATCAGTGATTGAGACACTTGATTATACTTAAAGGGCAAAATAGCATTAAACTTACTGGCCTCACTTTACCTAACATTTTTGTTGTACTATTGTAATACCATGGCATCCTTTGAATATTAATATCACAGTACCATATGGCACAACCATTAAACATTAGTCCTCTGAGAGAAATCAAACAAATAATAAATATATAAATCTTGCAGACTGTAAGCTACAGTATGCTCAGGGCTGCTGGTAAACTATTCACATGCAGAGGGTCACAGATGGACAGTCCTGAAGCGTGTAATGTATGTAAATAACAGCATAAGTGCAGTACAGTACATTAGCATTCAGCTAGATCTGCGTTTTGACCGCGGGAAGAATGCGGCTTAATCAAATCCAAAGTAAGAAGACCCTAGAAATAAGCATAACATCTTGAATAGCAGAAGACAAGTGGGTATTTTTTTTCTGCCAAGCTTTAGTGTCTCTCACCCAGACGCGAAAAAAATACAAGTAATTTAACATGGCACCAGGTCTCCTTGTTCACTCTAAACCACTTTGAATCAATCACTGCTTATATTATTGTGCATGATTGTGGCATTAAGAACTTTAACTTAGACATATTTTGGTTACAAGACATATTTATTGTGTATTTATTTCATCTGCAAGTAATCAAGCTTTGCAAGATATAATCAGGATCCCATTATTCACATTTAGTTGGTTATTTTCAGGATGACTTGGAATTAAACTGGGATGTATGCTGGAATCAATCTGATATATTAAAGTATCCATGTGAACATTATCTCCTGATTATAGGCTTTGGCTATTCAAAAACAAAACAAATCTTAATCAGTAATGACAAAACCAATCTTGATTCTTCCC
Source organism: Sinocyclocheilus anshuiensis (assembly GCF_001515605.1). Classification (NCBI taxonomy): domain Eukaryota; kingdom Metazoa; phylum Chordata; class Actinopteri; order Cypriniformes; family Cyprinidae; genus Sinocyclocheilus; species Sinocyclocheilus anshuiensis. Next base: position 104,133 of record NW_015552576.1, read on the forward strand.
CTTACGATAGCATTCAAATTGTGTGCTTCCAGTTTTCTTGAACATGACCTAAATGTTGCTTTTGTGTCTTGTTGAACATTTCATTTTTTTTAAATGCATTGCAAAAAAAAAGCATTAGCTGCTATAACAGCTTCCACTCTTCTGGGAATGTCATCCAAACCTCCAGCTAACTCAGCCAGGCTGGAGGAATGAAGCAGGCCTCAGCCGTCATCAAACATCACAGCATTACAATGTCTGTCATGTAGACAAAACATTTTTGGCCAGAGAAAAATCTCCCTCCAGAAGCCACACACACACACAAAAAAAATATTACACCAAATCTATTCTTACAAGAACATAATCAGGATAAATAAGTGTCCAAAGGACCAACTGGGTCTGAAATGCAAGAAATTGATGTTCATTCTGCTTAAACCATTGATAAGCCTGTTATCTTTTACTGGCTAAACAGCAGCTCTATCTTCATGTTTAAGCCGGCTGGACAGACTACAACTCCTCCTTTTCCCACCTAACACCAGTGTGACGTACCTCGATCAATATCACACTGTGTTTCTTCATTTAGGCCAGAGGAGAACTGGTCCTCCAACTGGTTTCTCCCAAAGTTTCTTTTCTCTATTTCTGTATTATTGAGATTGGGGTTCCTTGCCGCTGACACCCTGACTCGCTTAGTCGATGTTGAAAAGACACTTATTATTATTAATATTATAATTATCAATGTGATGCTACTGACACTATTGAGTGAGAACAAAACTTGAACTTAATTGAGCTATTGAACTATTGTCTTTCATGCTTTATAGCTGAAATGAATTTGTTCATAATTGATTTGAATTTTGCAACATCAACACTGTTATTGATCTGGGTTGCGTTTCCCACAAGCATCTTAAGCTTAAGTTAATCGTAGAACCATTGTCAACAATGGAGCTATGATCAACTTAGGCTTGCGATGCTTTTGGAAATGCAGCCCTGTATTGGATTAACATGGACCTAAGCTGAATAACAACACTACAGTCTCCTGTAGAGCTGCTTATAGCTGAATTGAACTTGGTTCATAATGAATTAACTTTACAGTCATTGAGTTAAACTGAATCAACACTGAACTGACTTGAGCTCAATAACGACACTATTATCTTAATAGAGGTGCTTTACTGCATGTGTCTTATTTTTAAAGTTTGCGTCATTGATTCTGCTACTTTCTTGTTCACTACTGTGAAGCTGATTTGAAACAATCTAAAGAGCTTTAATACAGTTGGCTTGACGAAACAAGTGGGATCAAAATCTGTCATAAGTCAAAACATATAAGCTATACTTCAGATGTTCCTATGCAAACAAACATTCACTGGAAATTTTAGAGAGACATTGAACCATGATTTAAGCCCCGTTCACACCAAGAACGATAACTATAAAGATAGCGATATTAGCATCCACACCAGCGAACTATATCGTCTGTTTATTCTCACCACAAGCTCGTCTGCTGCTTTAAATTTTCGAGCTTGTAATAGCGGTATGGATTATGTGTCAATGTTTTTATCGTTCATTAGCAGGAAAAAATCGTTCTGAAAGTGATTCCAGTGGTGCGGACTCTGCTATTCTTTAATATTGACAACGATTTTTAGAATTACATCTTTATCGTTATCTTTATAGTTATCATCCTTGGCCTTTATACTCACTTCTTTTGGTGGTGAAGCTACCGAACAACTTTTTAGCAAAACCTGCTTTGTACTGACCCTCGTTTACAAAGCAGTCTGATGTCAAATAAATTACGCAAACAAAACGCATTTAGGTACATCATGGGCTCATTCCCTTAAAAAACAAAAGTAATCCACTGCGTCTTCAGCGGCTCAGATGTCGGGAGTAAATGACGACTGCTATGTTCATTCTTACACCAAGAACGATAACTATAAAGATAGCGATATTAGCATCGACACCACCGAACAATATCGTCTGTTTATTCTAAGTGCACGCTCGTCTGCTGCTTTAAATTCTCGAGCTCGTGATATCAGGATGGATTCTGATTGGCTGTCAATGTTTGTATCGTTCATCAGCTGTAAAAAATCGTTCTGAAAATGATTCCAACGATATTGTTTCTCTGTGCCTTTACCGTTATAGCTGTGTGTGGACTCTGCTATATTGAGAACAATTTTTTTTAACTATATCTTTATCGTTATCCTTGGTGTGAATGGGCCTTTAAAGTTTACACATTCATAAAACAATGATTTTCAATATCTTATTAAACGATACTTTGATCGTCTTCTAATTTTCATGTCAGCTTGAACATTCTCCTAACATCTGTTTTACTGAGGAAATAGTATCATACAGGTTTGGAAGTACACAAGGGAGAATCAGTGATGACTATACACCTTTATTGTTTTCACCTCTTCTTGAGAGTTTTACATCCTCAAGCCATATAAATTCTAATTGGCTGGTTGTATGATGCAATTATTGAAATGCTGAATATGACATCAGCCACAAATTGCGTATTCATGTTCAGATTTACATATTTTGATCAACTGTATTCTGTTTTACCAACAAATATTTTTTAGAAGAGGAACTTTTCACTGTAGCTTTATGGTGGAATGATACACAGCTGAATCCCTCTCAAAACGCCTGAAGACTTGACTTTATTATTAATGCACTAATTAAACTCTTTAAAAGCCTGTAATATTCTTTCACCAGTGTCTTATCTACATCTAGGTACTTTCATTATTTTCTGAATTATTCAAGACTGTTGTATTCAAGCACTTCAACAAGTCTCCCTTTTGTTGTTCCTAATTATCATGGATAAAAGCATCTGCTAAATTAATAAATGCGACTTTAATGCAAACAACATCTCAGCATAGAACTTGCAAGTAAGAAATCTAAAACCTCTAAAAGTTCACAGTATCATTGTATTGCATTTCAAATTCCATTAGTTTTAACCAATGTGCCTGACAATTATCTGTAATATTTCTATATATGAACAATTTTACTGAGCTCGTTGAGGTTCACACACTGAAGAATGCATGAGGCTGCTTTTTATGCAAACAAGTAAAATAAATGATTTATGTAAAACAAAGACAGTGAGTGCAAACCTTGTGGAATACTATGAAAAGATGTTACCAGGGCCATGGGAGACAATGCATCAGTGTTCATATTAGTAGCCGCATGAAGGGATGGAAGTCTGGCCTTGTAGATGAGGCTTTTGTGTGAGATGCAATAGAGAGCATCCAGGTTCTGTAATCACTTTCAAACAGACGCTGTGCGCTTCATACCGCATCCAATCCACAACACACAATGGAGCACTGTGGACTAGAAACCATCATTTATTTACTAGTTTCTTAAAGCTTCTGTAAATCAGTTCTTCAGACCTTTAGGAATGCTAACTCAAAGTGGTCAGTTGTTTTGAAAATGTGTGGTGATGGGAAACAAATATTGAGATGGAAAAATTATATTTTAATGCCTTTGTTTTTTGCTTGCAAATCTGTGTTCTCTTGCAAAAATATTGCATTCCCCCAAGTAACTTTGATATATATATAT
>NW_015552576.1:108037-111253 GCF_001515605.1 Sinocyclocheilus anshuiensis
TATATATATATATATATATATATATATATATATATATATATATATATATCTTAGCCATCTTTATGCAAAATCTAATTTCTTATTTCTTTCAAGTTTTGACATGATCTGGACATCTTCATTCAGATTTGATGATATACGCCTGGAGAAAGTAAGTGGGCAGCGAGCAAAATTCTAATTACATGTTAATTATAAATCATAGCACAGATCAACTAGTCTGAACTTGCATATAATCAACTACATGTAGGGCTTTGGCTTTCAACAAAGACAAATACTGTCTGGTGAGACGAGGCTTAGAAAGCAGTCATTCATCTGACCTTATCAGAGCGTTCTAAATAAACAGCATTGTGGGAAATAAGTAGGAGATCAATGCACAGCAAGAGTCATCCATCGCCACCATTGAAAATCTCTGGCCTGTTTGATAAAAAAGTCCATTAAAGCATGTCTAATTAAATGATAAGCTCAAATGAAATCACAGGTTAGAAAGATTTGCAGTAACCACCTCATGGAGCGGCAAGTGATTGTGGGCCATCTAATAATCACAAACAAACACAAGTGTATAGGCACAGCAGCATGCGATAGTCAGCACGCAAATTTATTTGACTTTTATATTGAAACGCTGAGCTGCGAGCCTAATTGGATTATATGATATGTCGTGACCTGTCGAGTCCTGGCATGTTCTGAGATATCAGTGCTTTACAACTAAGATAAATGAGAGAAGAAGGTCAAGATGGGTCAGAGGAACCACAGAGAAGAGACTAATCTCCAAACTGCAGTCTTATGAAGTGTAATAAAACAATTAGCTCAATGAAGCAGCATCTTACCATCTGATCAATTACCAGTATGATACAGACCAGGAGGCTTGAGTAATAATGAGTCTAATTTACTCTTTTGTTGTTCACGGTTACTCTTACTACCCACAGGATGTGATGCTATTACTCAGATGTTGCTCTTTCATGGATCAGAACACTTAATGGAGATCGCAGTCATGTTTCATTTAAATATCTTTTTCTTTTTCTTTTTTTTTTTTTGTCTTAGGACAAACTCTGGGTAATCTTTGGAAAATCTAATTGTTGGCAGTGAGTAAAGAGTATAGATTTCTTCAAACACTCGAAAAGAGACACATGAGATTACTACATTCTAAAAAATGCTGGGTTGTTTCAACCCAACTTTGGGTCAAATATGGACTAACCCAACTTTTGGGTTAAAAAATTAATGTAAAAATTTAACCCAACGGTTGGGTTAGTCCATATTTGACCCAAAGTTGGGTTGAAACAACCCAGCATTTTTTAGAGTGTAGCATCTGAGGAGATAAATCCCAGAAGCAGGAGACAAAAAAGAGGGAAAACCTGAGCCATCTTCTACTGTACTGTTAAACAAACAAACTAAATAAATAAATACATTTCAAATACATTTCATGCAGATTGCTTCCAACAGCACTGCAGAAGATAAAATATGATAATAAAAATAATGATAATAGTAGTAGTATTAGTAGTAGAAGTAGTAGTAATAATAATCAAGATATCAGGAAAAATGTTGTTTTATTTTACAGAACATACTAATATAATAAAATATTAATGTTTGTGGCTATCTTAATTTCTTTCTAATTGCTTCTGAACATTAATCCACAGCGCTTTTATTTGGCTATAAACCGGCAGGAGACCTTAAATTGATCTTTTATCGACAAGAGATTCATATACAATACTCATTATAGATTTTCAAAGATGGTTTGCGGATGAAGAATTTTAAAATGCCCTTTTAATGGCCTCCATGTGGCTCACACAGTAGAGCATGATACTTGCAAACAAAGATCATGGGTTTGATTCCCAAGGAAAGCAAGAACTGAAAAATGTGTACCTTGAATGCAATGCAAGTCACTTCGTATAAAAGTGTCTGCCAAATGTGTTAATGTAACACGAACAGAGCTGCTCCAAGACACTGAAAACACCGGATCATGAAGTGCTCACATGTAAATAAACACAGTGCCGTGGCAGAAATGTTAAGGATATCCAGCACAGAGCTGGAAGATGGCGCCGCTAGCTCTTAAATAAAAATCTCACCATTTAAAGGTGGGGTAAGCAATTTCTGGTAGCCAATGTTGACATTTGAAATCACCAAAACAAACACGACCCTACCCCAAAAAGGTCTCGCCCCTATTTTGATAGCTCCGCCCCACACATACGTACGCAACCCAGGCAACAATTAGTTCTGTGAAACAAAGCAAAACCAATGTTACACCGGGTCTACACCAGACGCGAGCGGCGCGGCACGACAAAATACTATAGAACTCATTATAATCAGTGATGCTGTCTACACCATAGATATACTGTATATACATATCTATGGTCTACACTGGATGCGGCGCGGCACAACACGACAAATCCCCGACAGAAAACTGCTGCTGCGTTCTATTCATGACGGATTTTCAACAGTCGCAACAGTCCAGTGTACTAGACAGACTTTAGCTGTTGCGGTGTTACTCACCTATCGAGAAGAAACAAAGCAACCTCGGTGTCCGATCGCAGACCTTCCGCTCCTTGAGTTCTTTCCAGTGTTGGAAAGCTGATCCGATATTTACACGGGTCCTACTTCTTGCCTTATTGCCTTAAGCCTTCTTTTGTTCCGCAGACATTTTCCTCTTTTGTTTTTTATCCACCATCTCTATCTTTCTGTCGCTCGGCTCGCTAATGTCCGTCCTGTGCACTGAACTCTCTCTCCTCCACATCATGAGTAGACACGCCCCTTACTGCTGATTGGCTACAAGTTTGTTTTGCTAGTCGGCCCGAATCAGTTTTCTAAAGCGTTTTTGAAAAATCGCTTACCCCACCTTTAATCACATTGCTGTCTAGGAGAAACACTTTTTTTTGTAATTTCCTATGTGTATTTATATTTGGAAAACAAATGTGATACTAAACGAACAACAATAATGAAAATGAGATTAAAGCAACATTGGAATGTTTTATTCATTCGTTACATTTTTTTTTTTTAGAAAATAAAACACAACCAATAAATACAAAGATAAAAAGCAACTTTTTGGCGACTGCCTCAATGTATTTCAATAGTAGCATTTCTGTTTATTTTATATAGTTGTGTATCTTTTTTTTGTTTTACTGCGCTCAATGACAGCGGGCAGCGGCACCCAAAGCAGACGGCTCACAATGGATTGCAATGAAACATGAAACAGGCATGCAGATCCATGAGTTATCCTCTTCACACACA
>NW_015552576.1:111265-127964 GCF_001515605.1 Sinocyclocheilus anshuiensis
ACACACACACACACACACACACACACACACGAGTTGGCACATTAAAGACAACATCTAGAAACATTTTGTTTGTTTCGCAAAATAGATATTATATATACACAAAAAAACAAGAAATAAACCCAGAAACCATCTTTGCATCTCTCACCAGTCAAAACACTGAGACTTTAGAGTGTCACTTTAAGATTTAAAGGTGAAGTGTGTGATTTTTGCACCACTAGCATCACCAAACATTTGCAAGAAAATTTCACCGTTTTTAAAAAACAGTCCTAAACACGACCCCATTTCTCACTGGTCAGCCAAAAAGACAGTCCCGCCCCAAACTCACGCCATTGGTCGATTCGCTGCTGCTCAAACAGAGCAATGTTTTGATAGCGCCACAGTGTTACACTTGTAATGAGAAGCTGGGATAGGAGATTAATGTCAATTATACACATCACCTTTAATAATTCAATGAAAAGAAAACCTCCATCCGCCATCACATCCGTAAATTCAAGGTATGCTTTCCGGTAAAATCAGGTGCATCAGTACAGTAGATCACCCCATGTACAGAGTTTAACAATACACGTAATGTACAAACACAATATCACACATGTCGTCGCATGGTTTCATTCAAATTCAGCATGTTTTCCTCCTGCTTGGTACGTAAGGCAGAGAGCCAGTCACGTGATCAGAGACGCATGTCATAATCTCAAAGCTGCTGAAATCTCATCGACTCGCTCATGGGTTTGGCAGGAATATCTGGCACAGAAGGTCGTGGAGGAGAAAACGTCAAAGCAGAAAGTGCACAGAGGACAATAGAGGTTGAAGGTTAAAGAGATGTGCCGAGTCTTGCATTCCCACTCTTGATGTAGATGTGCATTCTCACTGGAGGACAGAAGGCTCATTCAGGTGGGCTGGATCGGCCCAAGCGAAAGGAGACAGAGGAGGCGAGGTGAAGAGGTTGAAGCCGGTGTCGATCGGGTCTGGAGCTCTCGTGTTATCTGACCTCCAGGCAGTCCAGATACTCCAGAGCCAGCTCGTAACAGAACCTGTACTGCTCCTGCCAACAACAGCGAGGCCACGTCAGTTTCTCTGGCAACATTCACACTGTATCAACTTTATAACTCTACTAGATTTTTATATTTGAAGAATATATATACGGGAATATAAATGTAGAAATGTACACAGAAAAAAAAAATCGTATTTACTAAAAATTTCTAGTAAATTTCGCAAATACATACAAAATAAATGGCAAGCAACACAATTAATTAAATGTGAAACTTTGAAACAGAACGACTGAAATATATATTTACATGACAGACTTTAATGTTCATTAATATTTAAGATTTGAAAGTTTATGCATGCTTAACACTCAACTTAATGCCCCCTTAAAAGGCTCTCAGAGCCTGCATAGACAGCAACGCAACTGTAATGTTCCCAGGTCCAGAAACGTAGTAAGGACATCGGTAAAACAATCCATGTGACATCAGTGGTGCAACTTCAATTTTGCGAAGCTACGAGAATACTTTTTATGCGGAAAGAAAACAAAAACAACATAATTTATTCAACAATTCTTCTCTCCAGAGTTACGTCTTCCGCCATTTTGGAGAGTTCCCTAATTACGTAATCGACGTAATCAGCGTTGTTTACGTTCGGGGGGGAAAGCGCGCGCATGAACGTAATCTGCGTAACCAGCATTGTTTACGCTTGGGGGAAAGCGTGCGTATGCGTTGTGATAGCGGAAGACGTAACTCTGGGGAGAAGAATTGTTGAATAAAGTCGTTATTTTTGTATATCAAAATAATATTGTTTATATTACGGTATATCACTTTGTGTTCCGAAGATGAACGAAGGTCTTACGAGTTTGGAACGACATGAGGGTGAGTAATTAATGACAGAATTTTCATTTTGGGGTGAACTAACCCTTTAAGACATGGCTACAGCCTTCAATAGCAATAGTGTAGGCTAGTAGTGCCTAAGGTTAGCAATAGTGCCTAACCTAACACAACTAATTAGATATTAACAAAAGTAAGCACACTAACCATAGACTCCACCATGTTGGGCTTGGAGTTGCGGAGAGTCTTGACTGCGTAGAACACATCCACCATGTTGTGATGGTGCACCATCTCCATTATCATGGTGCAAGCGCAGAAAGTGCCACTGCGTCCGCCGCCATTCCTTAAAGACACCAATATGTCGTTTCATTAGCATCTTCAAGAAAAGCAGCGGCTTGTAACACACGAAGGAGAGCGGGATCTGAGCAGCACACTTTCAGAGCTTGTGTGGATTATTGTATTAGAGATATCTGGAGGGGATAGCTGTGAAAGAGACATATTTGTGCCACTACAGAAATCTGCAATACTTCTGAGCATGAAGGAATGGAAAGTACCAGTGCGCTCTGGGGAAAAAGTCATGCAATAAAAATGTCACATCCTACTGAGCTAAGATCATTTCCCTTCGGCTACTGATAGAGGAAGGGCACCCCAGCGCAGATGCTTTGAACACACGTCTGTGCTGCGCTCTCATTAATAGTGGATAGACGTATTAAACTACAGGCAAGTGCAGGTGGCAGGGACGAATCCTGAGGCCAGAGCGCTAAGAAGTCTAATACTGAGGAAAATGAAGACATGAAAATGCGGCCAGAGCTTTAAGCAGATTTTCACTGTTGGGTGGCCAGGAGCAAAAGAGACCTGGGTTGTATAATCAACACAATGAAATATAATTGCTCTCCAATTAGCATTTGGGAGCAGAGCCGTGTGAAACTTACAGGCAGTGCACTACAGTGCGACCGTCGCCGCACTCCCTCTGCCACTTCTGCACTTGTGCCAGAAGGTTGAGAAAGGCCTTCTTAGAGTCTGGGATTTCACGATAAGCCGACCAGCGCAGGAACTGGAAATGTCGCACTACCAGATGACCTTCCTGCAACTAAACAATAAAGACAGAGAGAACAAGAGCAGAGGAAAGAGAAAATATTAATAAGAATAAAAGAGGAGTACAACAGCGGGTCAAAGCATTTTGCTGGTGTTTTCTACAGACAGGGGGCGCTTTGGTAACCTATTACTTTTACACAAAAAAAAAAAAGTATATTTAATAAATTATTGCACTTAAAAGTTGTTTTAACTATTAACTATTTGAAATGACAAAAATATGTTAAGCAAATAAGTTCATTTTAACCCTTCATAACCCTTCAAGTTCATTTTAATTGACCTCCTGAAATGAATAAACAACATTATCCGAACAACACTATCTCACTGAAAAAAACAACAACAAAAAAACACATTTACCTAGTTTTTCAAAACTCCAAAAAAATGTACCTATACATATAATGTATCCCTATTTCCAGATTAAATAAACACTAGAGGCAGTAAAGCACCAGCCTTACCTTTGTACACAAATTATAATTATGGGGTGGATTAGTGATTAATTAAAACTTATTTTCGCACAGTTGCTTGCACAATATGACCTCAAAACACTTTTACCATAGTGCATGATTTGTAAACTAATATGGGTCCCACGGTTGCAAATTTATTTTACAGTATGTGCACTTATGTGAACTTACAGTGCACTTACCTAAGAAAGTACTGGGTTATTACAAGGTAAATGCATGTGTTAAGGTTTTTATGTACTTGCTTAAAAATGTTGTTTGGGCAATGTAATTATTGTGTTCATATTGAATTGCAAAATACATTTGCTGCTTTTGAGGTGGGATACGGATAAGGGACAGGTTTGGTGGTATGGGTAGGTTTAAGGGTGGGTTAAAGTGTAATTATAGATGTAAATACAAAAATGAATAACAGATGTAATTACAGGAAGGTGTTTTTAAACTTAAAGGGGTCATATGATGCGATTTCAATTTTTCCTTTCTTTTTGGAGGGTTACAAGCTCTTGGTGCATGAAGAAGATCTTTAAAGTTGCAAAGACTAAAGTCTTAACTTATAAAAGTTAAGAGTCAACCACGCCTACTTGTAACGGCTTGTTCTAACACGCCCCCACATATCTACGTCACGATGTGGGTTTCGCTCCGGCCGGACACGGCATCACTGTATGGTGAGGGGCGTAACATTTCCATCACACGCTTGAGGTATTCGACCAATCACAACACACTGGATAGCTGGCCAATCAGAGCACACCTCGCTTTTCAGACCGATGAGCTTTGTAAAAATCGACGTGTTTCAGAAAGGCGGGGCATAGAGGAGAAACAATAATGTACAGTATGTGGAAAATAATGTGTTTTTTGAACCTTAAACCACATAAACACATTTCATTACACCAAATACACAAAATAATGTTTTTTAGCAACATCATATGACCCCTTTAAGTACAATGTACACATTAAGTGCATAGTATCAAATGATTAATTTAAATGTAAGTACTTAGCAGTTAAAGTGGGTCCCTGTGTTTTGATGTGTGCACACAACCAACTCCATATGTATGGCTTTACTAACATAGTAAACTTGCTTGGTAGCCCACCCGGTAGAGCACTGCAATTGGGTACAAATCACGATAAAAGAGCTTGAGGACTTAGGTCAGGTTTAGTGTAGGTAGTATGTGGTGCTTTTAGCACCACTCAAAGCACACTTCATTTTGAATTTTTTTTTATTCACTTTCATCAGCTTTACGTAAAAGAGAACACACTTTTAGCCCCATTTTACTTTGATTGCAATATAATTTCATAGAAATGTCACCATGTGCACATTGTTTTAAAAAATGTGCCTCGGTTGAAACTGAAGCTTAAGCACCTCCTTTCACTCATTTTTTCAGGAACTGTTTTGCATCATGGAATATCTACTGTACGTCAAACACTCATTTCAAAACAGCACACGGCATTCAGCTGGATCCTCTGAGCATTAATTAGCATCTACATTACTCTGTAACAAATCATAAAAGCATTGTTCTGTCTTGGGGCTGTCTATTTTTCTTTATCCAGGGATGGCGCCATTTAGCAACATGATCTATCAATAACACTCTATGCCTTGTACCTTTTTGGGGACGCGAGACTCATCGTTCCAACACGGGTGGTTCTCTCTGGGGTCCTGTGAAGAGGCAGTATGGGACATTTTCTGACAATGACATGGACTGTTTGTCTGGCTTGCAGAGTCTCAAAGAGACAGAGGGGACGTGGGGACTGACAGGGGCTAGCCAAACTGACACAGGCATGGATGGGAACGCGGCTAAAGGTTGACAGCCTGGCTGACAGGAGTGCTAAAGGGGGCTAGCAATGAGAGGTGCAACACTTGGGACAAGATTTCAAAGAGACAGGATGTTGACAATCAAGCCATCAGAGAGGACTAAGGTCAGCTAGAGGTGTGAGAAAGTGGCTTTTTATTCAGACAAGTCAATATCAGAAGCACAGACCACACTGAGAGAGACTGACACAATACGAACAACTTTATCTCTCTCACACACGCACATAAAGTGAGAAATAAACAGCTCTAATTCCAGCAGCACAGTGCCACCAGCTCTAGTTTGTGAAATGGAGACTTTTAATGACTGACCACACTTTTATGCCTTTGCTTTAATTTAATCGGTATTGAATTCATTTTCTAAAAGTCTCTGAAAAGATCATTTAGCCATTAGCCTCAGTTAATTAACATTTCCGGAGTGGCCCTGAACTCAGACAATCTCCAATCTTTTAAAAAAAGATGGACGTTAGAAGACGGGTCATTCGTCTAATGAGGTCTGATTTTAATGAGGTACTGTAATAAATGTCAGTGCTAACACTGGGAGAGAACGGCTCGTGATTGGAAGGCACATACAGGGGATAACATATATCTGAAGATGACTTCTTTGGCGCTATAGACTCACCCGTGTGATGTTGGTCACCCTGAATAGGCGAGTGACGACGTTGTCATCGGTAGATCTGGAGAGCAGCTCCACTGTCATGGGTCCAAACTGCTGCATGCCTGTTTCAGGCCAGTACTGCAGACAGGGCTGAGAGAGAGAAGAATAAATCACACATGTAAATTGCTATTTTAATACACTCCTGTACACATGATAGATCAAATGTGTTGTTTAACAACGGGGCAGTGACCAACTATTGACATAACTGTGACCAAAAATGATGTACACAATGATTTTCAAAAATCTAGTTTGAAGTGCCAATTTTTATTTTATTTTATTTTATTATTGAATTCATGTTAGTTTTAATTTGGCTTACAAACAAATACACAAATAAAAGCACTTTTTTTTCCATTTTTAAATTACTGGTAAATAATATAATGATATTTAAAACATACCTATTTGCTTTTTTATATTAACATTTAATTTTTAGTATTACATTTTTAATTTTAAATATATCATATTTCACAACGTGATTTAATCTCATTGTGTCAGAAAAAAAAAAAAGATCAAAAATCCCAGTTTTGTACTCTTTATGATATAACTTCTTTTATGGCTTTTTTATGTATGTATTTATATATGTATGTATATGTATGTATGTATTTATTTATTTGGGTCAGATGACAGACACAACGGCACCCTGCATGCCTGTAACACTTTACAATAAGATCCCAGTTTAATGCATTTAATCTGCATTAATCTAATGTAGTTAATGCATTAACTAACAATAATTTACAATCAGCAATGCATTTTTACAGTATTTAGAACAAAGATAGTATCTTTCATTGTTTATGTCAACTACTGAAGTTAATGTTAACTAATGGAACTCTATTGTAAAGTATACATTTGTACCTATTAGCCTAATAACACTTTAAAACAAAACAGCTTTTATTTACGTCTGTGTCATTCATTCATTCATTCATCCATTCATTCATTCATTCTCCCTCATTATGATCTTGGAAATACCACCCTTACGTTTTTTTTTTTTTTCACCTAACATTATGACCCACATCATCATAGAAGATACATATTAAAGTCAATGTCTGGGGGGGAAAAAAAACATAAAAACTAAATTAACAGATAGCAGACAGAGAAAATTGGCATCTTGCGATTAGGCGAAGGGTGAAGATAGACAGTGTAAGGATAATGGAGTCAAGGAAATGCCAGAGATAGGACAACCAGCACTGAAAATCCAATTGCGGCCCACCAAGATAAATAATCCTTGCTCATTTCTCCATATCGCCTGCATTGTCTAGTCCAATCTTCCACCAGATTACCATTTGCTCAATGTGTCAATTAATTTTCGCTCACGCCAGTTGCAAACAGCTTCAGCCATGCATTTCCAATGAGAGATACAGAGATGTTGATATAGATGAGATAGAAATTGATAAATCCTTGTCACAGTGATGCACATTAATAGTGACACTGTGCCAAAGAAGATAAATATTCATCCGAACACACTCAGACAGATCAGAAATGGGTGACTAGCAGAAGGAGCACAGAGAGATATTTCTAGAAAGTTAGATGACTAACGGAGTGTGATAATGTCTGGAAAAACATTCGCACACATCAGATGGAAGACAGGAAACTGAAATAACTATAAAATAATCTTGTGCAGATCACCTCACTCAAAGCACACACACACACACACACACACACACACACACACACACACAAACACACGCAGGTATTATCAGGTGAGGCTTAAAGATGATACCCTCTAATTTTGCATTCAGTGGAATAATGTGCACCAGAGATGCTTTATCATGGAGAACGGGTCACAGTGCTTGCCTGCAGGGGGGAGCGAAAATCACAGGTAGGTTGGTATCTCGGTGAGTTTGTCCTTTCCATTGCCAATGTAGACAAGACAAACACATTATCAATGTGGGGAGTCTCAAATGAAAGGCACATTGTGTGTTCGCTGCTCACCCAGAGTGAGAATTATGGGCTCCGAGGGGGGGTGTTGTCTGACCTACCAAAAAATAGCTTGAAAACCCTTAAAGACTTCAAAACAAACGGGTGAAGGGGGTCTTAAAATATGCAAGGTTATTTTCGTCTCTGGCTCACACTGACTTGTCTTTTCTCACATGTGGAACAAAAGTAAAAACATTACAAATCACACTGAATCTAACATTTTTTAATTGTAATCTGGACAACTTTCATATTTGGAAACAAATTTCGCAATGTAACCTAGCTCATGCCATTTTTTAATGTCAATTTAACTTGACATTTGTTATAACTGCATGTTTTATTTACTCTATTATGCTGGCTGCAAAAACATTTATATACACATATATTAGGGATGTGCATCTCCATTACTCTCGCAGCGGCATTTTGGATTAATTGCAATACGATTCACCCCTATTATGATGCAGTGCAATCTGATTTCGATTCGATTCAACACAATGTGATTCAATGCAATATGATGCAATTTTCATTACTAAGTGGTTAGCTTATTTTAATGGTGTTCTGGATCATGTCGAATGATTATATGTTTGTTCGGCTCATTTGACTGCAGATTTCATGTAAATGAGGCACAGTAATCAAACAATTGCAGATGTGTGAGACAAACCTCCACAGTTTGCTCCCCGTTTTGGTTCAAACAAAAATGCAGGTATTCATGGTAATACATGGAATGTGGTGTTCTGGATCGTGTCGGAGGATTATATGTTTGTTTGGATCATTTGACTGCAGATTTAATGTAAATGAGGCACAGTCTATCAGCCATCTTTATTATATATATACTGTATATATATATAGGTATGAGACAAACCTCCACAGTTGGCTCCCAATTTTAGTTTGAACAAATATGCAGGTTTTCATGGAAATCAAAGTTCAGTAAAGGGTACAATCTAGACCTGAACAGTTTTATGAATGAGTGCCATTGTGTGAATCTCATAGTGAGTACTGTAAACATTGTGGGTTGTTAACCTGGCTCTCTTACCCAGGCTGAGTTGGACTGGTTGAGCTGGTTGAGCATGACGATGGAGGTACAGCCGTAGTCAAACACCAGTCTCCAGAAGTCTGCGGTGGTGGTGGGCAGGGGGTGAGGGGTCACCACGAACGCAGCCGGCTGCAGGAAGCTGTCCATCAGTGCGGCGTTTATGTAGTTGTTGCCGTCGCCTTCGGTGGAGACGAGGAACGCCAGCGCGCGGTCGGGCGGCAGCACATCCATGCTCCGGTTCTTCTCACGGTTACGGGGCAGCAGAGACATGCTGCACTCCTCCACATCCAGGTGAGGAGTCACAGAGTTCAGAGTCTGAAGAGACAGAAGGCAGACAGAGAAAAGACTCCTGATTTAAACTCCTAAACTCCTAATTTGCTGCTTATTAACAGTTAGTAAGGTAGTTGTAAAGCGTATAAAGTTGTAAAGGCTGTAAAGCTGCTTTGACACAATCAGTATTGTATAAAGCGCTATATAAGGACAAAAAAAGTTGTTAGTTTTGGTATAGGGTTGATTAAGGGACCTAAAATATGGTCATGCAAAATAAGGTATTAATATGTGCTTTATAAGTACTAATAATCAGCCAATATGCTAGTAATATGCATGTTAATAAGCAACTATAGTTAATAGTGAGAAATTTATTATTTTGATTATCGTATTACACTATTATTATTTTGTCTTGTGCACTGAATGCAAACATCTGTTGAGTGAAATAGCTTATTTAAGGCAGTACTAAATACTCTAAAAATAAACCTTTTTTAACTATTAAAGGGGTCATATGATGCGATTTCAAGTTTTCCTTTCTCTTTGGAGTGTTACAAGCTGATTGTGCATAGATAAGATCCCTGAAGTTGCAAAGACTAAAGTCTCAAATCCAAAGAGATATTCTTTATCAAAGTTAAGACTCTGCCACGCCCCCCTAAAACGGCTCGTTCTAACACGCCCCCACATATCTACCTCACTATGTAGGAATATTTGCATAATGCCGCCCAAATGTGCACGCAAAGAAAGAAGGCGTGGTTTCAGTAACCGCAGTGTTGAAGCAGCATGTCAGGGAGACGCTGTGTGTTTTAACCCCTTTAACATTTTTCAGATTCTGTAAGATGTATGTGAACTAACAACCTCAAGTGTAGACAGATGCAGAGAAAAGCTTTGGAAGCTGAAATGATTTTGTCTCAGGGAAATAATGTCTACAAAGCTTAATGGCTGAGAATAAATGCACACTGGTCACATATGAATACTTCTGCTATGAGCCTTGAGGTGAATGAATCAGACTGAGAATTATGCAGATTATTACATTGATGGGAAAAGTGCTTCAATCCCGATTGGTTCTGACAGCACAAGTGGGACATTACAATTATGATTATAAAGATTACACTGGCTGGATGACAGGGACAGGTACACAGTCTCAGAGCGGCAGGCATGAAGCCATTAATAGCTTAATGCTAAAAACACACGTGAGTGGAACTGTAAGGTGAGGGAACACCTCATTAAACCCTCTCTTAACGAATGAAAATAGTCACTACAGCTGGCTGACTTCATCACAGTTTGAGCTGTGAGTTAGTATGCAGCACTTAACCTGGATGAAACAAAATGACATGATTTGCATAAATTCCCAATGGAAATATATTAAAATTAATACAGTTCATACAAACCCAAGCCTCTATGATAGTCTGGTCTCTACATCAGTTTTATTTTTATTTTATTAAACATGTTATTTCATTTAGTTGCCAATGAAGCATTTGTGATTTTTGCTTATGTTTTCTTTATCTGATATTTAATCTTTATTACATTAAAACCTTTTTTAGTAGTTTTAGTTAAAAATAAGTTCTCTACACAACTCAAACCCCTTCTTCAGTGTAAGTCTGTGGCATTGTTTTGCTTGTTTTCTAAGTTAACTTGTTTTATTCAAGTCAAAATAGTATTTAACACTGAATGAACCTAAATACATTCATTTATACCAATAAAGCTCATTTGAATGGGTTAAATTAGGTAGTAACTGCAGATTACCACTTTTTACAGTGTTCTCTTTCGGCTTACAGTAAAAAGAAAGAACGAAAAAATTATTAAAATGCATGAGGTTTTAATCTCCGGCTTCAATCAGTGCTCCTAATCTTTTCAAAGACAACTCCAATCTCAGCTCATTTTTCACTTAAACGATTTTGCATATATTATGTTTGGTCTCCTAATATGGTCAGAAGTTTTCCAACACTATTTCTTGGGCGTTTGCTTGCTGGGATCACTTAGGAAAGTGTTTTAATTTGTCAGTGTGTCTCAGCAGTACCTCCCACTTGGACCAATCTCAGCACACAGTCTCTTCCTGGGTCTAAGCAATGGGATGCAGTCAATGTGCTTGAACATATGACATCCGCAGTGCATTAGCAGAGTCCACAGCATTAAATTGGGCTGTAATTAGACTGCAATCAGCAGTAATATTGCTGGATATTAACTTGCTAAGAAAGTAATAAGCAATAGGCATGATAATGGTTGTCTCAGCTCATGGGTCACAAAAAGGATACATCCTTATATTTACTAGAAATAAAAAAAATAAGAGTGAATTTTTAAAAATGTGATCAGTGACTCTATTCACAGTTTGAGAGTTCTGGGGTCAGTTTTGTGAGAATCTTATGAATAAAATGACCTTGGAACTCATAAACTCACCTAGTTGACTTCTCTAGTTGAAATGTAAAATAATAATGCGATTTATAAGAACTGATTTCTTTTTAAATATACTTTAAAATGCATTTTATTCCTGTGATGTTAAAGCTGAATTTTCAGCATCATTACTCCAGTCTTCAGTGTCACATGATCCATTCTAATATGCTGATTTGCTGCTCAAATATTAGTTTTATATCCGTTTTTGCGGTTTAATATTTTTGTGGAAACCATGATATATTTTTCAGGATTCTTTGATTCTTCTTTGAAGTTCAAAAGAACATCATTTATTTTAATTTATTTTATTTTTACCGTATTTTTTATTTTTTTACCAATTTAATGCATCCTTGCTGAATAAAAGTACTAATTTCTTACCCAAAATTTTGAATGGTTGTGTATTACAGTTTCCACAAAAATATGAAGAAGCACAACTGTTTTCAATATTGATAATAATCAGAAATATTTCTTGAGCAGCAAATCAGTATATTAGAATGATTTCTGAAGGATCATATGACACTGAAGATTGGAGTAATGATTAAGCTTTACATTTTAAAAGATATTCAAATAGAATGATAAGTAATGAATAAATAAGTGAATGAAAACATCCTGGAAAGTTTTAAATCTGAAAGTGCACTGTGTTTAAAGTTATTGTCCGAGTCGACTCGGAATCATTTAATAAACGAGTCGTTTTTAAAACAAATCCCAAGCCGTTTAATGTTGTTGTCAACATGAAACATTAGAATATTGCCTGCCCACATGTTGTGCGTGCAGACATGGGAAAACTTGAGAAGATGCTGTGCTCTGCACTACGAGGGTAAACCCTTTTTGTTTTTTTTTACTGCCAAAGGCTGTGAATAATCAATGGCTAAAGTTCATTTTTACAACAATACCACAGCAGTATAGCCCCAAACTTGTGTGTCCCCATCATTTCACTGAAGACTGCTACAGCAACAGTGTTTCCCACAGACTTACACTCTATGTGTGGCGGTATATATATATATATATGGTTCACATTTACAGCTCTGCGTGTTTGCTGCTTAAAACCATCAGTCGATTTTCGTGTTGGTCTGAATGAAAATGCAAATTCATTCTTTGCCACTAGGTGCCACTTTTGAAGCGGTAAAAATAGCTGTTTCCCCAGTAACAGCTGTACACAAAGTAGCACTGTGCTCACAAACGCTGCTTTATGAAATGGAAATAAAATCGACCAATCGGACCAATCATCGCAAATTGGCGTCACGCAAAGGAGGGGTTTGGAAAAATTAATCGTTGAGTGAATCGTTTGGGAGTCGTTGAGCAAGTAAGGTAAAAAATAAATGCATATTATAAGACAATGAAAGTATTTTTGACCTTGCAGCCATGTCAACCTGTTGTTGGGGAATCCCAAAACCAAAATATGAACCTTTCATAACCCATAATAGGGGCACTTTAACTAAAATGTAACTAAGCCTAAATGACTAAAAACATGACACCAATCTGATTAGCGACATCCTGGAATTCTGCTAACCACTTCAGACTCTATGGCCAACAAAGAAAGTGAGGAAAGTTATTTATGAGTCATTTGTCCTCAGTTCATTCACTCACCTGAAACTCTTCTCGCAGTTGAGAGGTGTTGGTCTGAGAATCTACACTCAGCATGTCCTTATAGGTGAGCGCAAACTCGCTGATGGGGATGGCGGTCTCTCCGCACAGACAGGCCTCTAGTATGGCATCATGGATGAATATATACTGCTCCTGAAAGAGAGATTGACATAGAAAGAGTCAGCTCAGGACGGAAAACTGCATCGGAGAAATGAGGCCATGTCACAACATGCACAATGCAGTGTCCAATTATTTGCTTTTATCTGGCTTTAATTAAAAACGATGTGACAAAATGTCAGAGAGATTAATCGAGGGGGCAAATATTAGCTTAATTTAGCAGTGTAGGAGGGAAATGTCAAAGTCAATCAAATCTATATTCCCACGTAAAGATGTAAAACACTCATCTACAAATGGCCAGAAGCAGAATTACTTTAGATTTAAGAAACTGTGGTATATGACAATAGTTATCACTAGAAATAATTACAGACATTTTCTGAAGAAAATGTGAGTCATGCTTGCCCATGCAAGCAAGCTGCCATGGTGCTATGCTTTTCTGGGTGGTTGCCAGAGTGTTGCACTGGGGTAGTTAAAGTATTTAGAGTGTATGTGGTTTTTAGGGTGTTTGGGTAGTTGCTTATAGACCTAAGTAATGCAGGCTCATCGGAAAAACGTGCCTGTGGCAACATTTCTGAAAATTATAATATGTTGCTTCTTGAACATTTTGTAACACTTTCAAAGTGAAATCTGGCAATGTTTTAATATGTTGATTGTTGCATGCATCGCAGCAGTTCGGAAATTAAATGTTCGGCAAGTGGTGCTATATGTTTAATGCTGTGTCGCATTTGAAAATAACATACCACTTACACTAAACCCCACCCTAAACCTACATGACATCATTAACAAAAAACAAACATTATATAAACATGCATATGCCAAATGAACCATGACATTTTAGCTTCCTTCAACAAGTTTTTGCTCTCGCAATAAAATAACTCAATGCTGTACCAGGTGCGCTACAGAGCAAGTGTACTTTATCAAAAACGTAATATATGGTTATGTGATGCAAATATCAAAATGTATTAGTTTGCAAATAATGCACTGCAGTATAAGTCTTTTAACATGTTTTACAGCCCACTAGTGTTCACTGAAACTGGGAACAGCAGTGAACTGTATGTACAGATAAATTTTTTGGAGTTTTGTAAACATGTAGGTAGAGGTACATTTTTATTTTATTTTATTTTATTTTTGCCTTTTTTGTCAGATCTTTTACAATTGTCAATCCAGTTTCTCATATTTCTCCAATCTATTTAATATCTCTCCTCAACTAGTCATGATTTGTGGTGTTGTTCAGGATGGATTGCATAATGAAGTCTAAGTTAATAAAGAAACATATATAACTTTAAATATGAGCAATAAATATAGTTATGTCATGACAACTCTCGGAGGGATTGGCATGGTAATGTACATGATAATGTTAATGTATTTGGTCTTGGCGGAATAGATCTGCTACGCTGCTGCTGCTGTGGCAGAGCAAGTACCGAGACTTGCTACTGCCAATACATCCACAACATGCTGCTGTGAGCATGTAAGAATACTGCTGCTGCAAATATAACATACATGAAATAACCCCCATATAGCATACATGAATTAACTCGTAGCAGACCTATACAGGTGGAGCTGGGGAAGGTGGAGGGTTTCAGAAGCAAGCTGCAACTGCTACGGCAAGAACTAGTCATATATTTGAATGTTGAGCAGCGAGCTCATTGGCTACCGATACAGGAGAGAACCAATCAGCTGTGCCATGTGATAATGATGTCATTAGGTCAGATTGAGTTAGACCTATCGGACTGCGCCATCTAGAGTTTCAAGCCAGAACTCTGTATTGATTGCCATATCAAACAAGCATCATAGAGACATGAGTGTCGCTAATAATCTTTAAAGTGTTTTCTTTGGATTCTGGTTTACTCTTTCACTCTATTAATATATCAGAAGGTTAAAGGTCAGGCATGAGCCGTCTGTTATATCTCTGTCAAGGGAGTACACTAGACCGACCTTCAGCTTGCCGTCTTCATTTCATATATACTGTAATCAGCAACCGTGTGTAACAACGAGGGCAGAGATTTCTTATGCATTATAAAGCAGTCTAGAGAGCTTGGCAATATGTGTTTCATGGCCTTGCTTTTGTCTTGAAAGCATTCTTGTGATATTAAGCGAACAGTGATTATACATTGAATTATGTTTTTTTCTTTGTTTTCCAGCCCCTTGAGGGTTGACTTGAATGGGAAAATATTCACAGCTACTTTTGTCCATCAGTTTATTAACATGCAGTTCACCAACTCATTCTCTGCAGACCAACTGCACGAATCACATAACTGAATGAATTTGAGGGAAAAGAATAAAACGAGAATATGAATTATTATAAAGTAACACATTTTTATACAAAACACACTTTTAATATTTCTAAATCTCGTTTACCAAACGTTGAGTTGTAGTCCATTGTTTTTAAATACTTGTTTCTGTAAAGAATACACAGAAGTTGAAAGCAAGGCAAAATAGAAAACTGAAAGTTGGCCTGAAATATATTATAAAATGTAGCATTCATCAAGAGATGTTAACATTACAAAGCAACAAGAATTACCATTTGCAAACCATTTTATTTTTGTATTTACAACTGAAACAGGATTTTCAGTGAGAACAAATGTGGGACTTGATTTCATCCATCAGGATTTGATGGATATTTTGGAATTCGGGAAACAGTGTTCAAATCATCCAAATGAACCAAACTCTGATGTCAAATGAACTGGATTAAGCACCAAAAGTGCTTGTGTGAAGGAAAAAAAAAAATAGATAAAATAGCCATCCTAGTTTCGTTGGATGACTACCTGATTAATGGATCCTTGTGACCCATCCTTTGTTTCTGATCATTAAGTTTCTTACCTCGGTCTGGATCATGTTGATACGTCGTGAGCAGAGCGTCTTCACACAGTTATAAATGTCCACCACACCCTCACACTCCGCCATATCCAACATCACGTCCAATACTATGTAACAGCCAGTGCGGCCAGCACCCATACTGCAGACAGACAAATAATGAGACAGCTGAAGAAACGATATCTCAGTGTACTGTTGAGCTACTTAAAATAAATAACAAATAACAACACATGGGCCTAGAATGAAATGAAATGAGAGCTAGTAAACAAAGACATTTTTTATGTGGAGATGGCACCGTTCTAATGCAGCTCTGGGTACACGCTAGTAAATGGGCTGTTTTAAGTAGAAGTACTTCACAAATTGAGTTCAGTCAATTCCTAAATATATGTGCAGGGTTGGATGAAACTACTACCACAGCTCTTTCAAGTAGAACATTCCAGGAGTGACTACAACAACCGGCTACTGCCACAATCAATTAACCCAGCTCCCAACCTGAGTCATCTTGAAGCTTGAGCTTCATTAGATGAGCCTGCGTACTGAATCTACATGCTATTCCATGGTACAGTGATATTAGCAGTTGGCAATAACATGTTACTTTGATATATTGAAATTAAGACCTGCCAACCAAACAAACGGGGGTAAAAATCAGTCATGGTGGGTAAAACATATCAACTCAAAGGCCAATTTGGTGGGTTATTATTAATAAATCATATTACAACCAGGAGCCTCCAACATTAGCAAAACAAAGTGTAATATATATATATATATATA
>NW_015552576.1:129391-142206 GCF_001515605.1 Sinocyclocheilus anshuiensis
ATATATATACACACCATATTATACACCATAGTATTTACAAAGTATTTCAATGTATTAAAATTCTGTGGTATCACTATTAAGGTAATAAACATGATGGTGCTTTATGCAGATGCCAGTAAGAAAGTGCCATGTGGGTTGGACTGGCCATTATGACAGTGAAGCATACTAATGAAGTATGCTTTAAAAAATGAGAGAAATATCCCAGGCAATCTTGAATGAAGCACTGCTGCAGTTTAATTAAAAGATCAAGTGATAATGTTAAAGCACGTAAAATGGAGAGATAAATTGAAGAGCACATTACATCACGTGATTTGCGCAAAATATGTTAAATTTTCAGGATAAATGTGGACCAATGAGTCTTTAGGGACTGATGAACATTTCATCAGTGTTCAGGGATGATTCATTGAATTGGTTTTCTGTCCAATTTAGTTTTATCTGATACATGGATGTCTTCCCCATGAATAAGTGAGATTGTGGGGCAGATAGGCATCCTGGTGAACTGCAGGTGTGAGCATTTTTCGGTTTATAATAGGCAGCAGATGCATGGAAAATATCAAATATATGCAGTTCATCAAAAGAAAAAAACATGCTTTCATGTTTGAGATCTGAAAACATTGATACTGCTTTAAGACATTTTTTTTAAAGGTGAAGTGGAGGCACAAAAACTCACAGGGGGATGCTTAAGACATATTCACATCTCCTTAACTAACAGCTGAAGTAACAACTTGTATCCAGCTGTAATCTTAGTTGTAAATGTTAGAGGAAAAAATACACATCTGAGAAAGCTTCTAAAATGTCATTTTTGGTGATGCAGATCTTTAACTGTTAGTTCTCTATGTGTTATAAGGGTTATCACTAGTGGGATATTTTCACTGACCACATTTAACATAAAAAAATAGTGCACAAACAGGAAGCAGTGCTTGATTACCTGCAGTGGACTACCACTGGGCCAGCGTCGGGCGGCGTGGAGGCCTTGACCCGCCGGAGGAAGGCCAGCAGTCCTGTGGCATGATACGGGACACCATGCTCTGGCCAGTTTGTAAAGTGGAGCTGGCAGACTTCATGTTTAGCTGGGTAACCCCGCTGATAGAGGACAAAGTTACTCGTTAGGAAAACATTAGAAACAACATTTACACATTAGAATGTTCTTACTAAAAATGTTCTTACACATTTTCCATGATTTCATAATTTTATCAAAATAACACATGGGCAATAGCTCCATTAACTAATTTACATTTAATAGCACAAAATGTTCGCAGAATATTGACAAACATCTCAACAGTCTCACCCGCTCCATGGCAAAGGTGCGTACGGTGTATTCTGCCAGCGTTTCTGTTTTCAGCAGAGTGATTTTGATGTCTCCATAGAGCTCACTGTCATCAGGCCAGTATTTACAGCACTTCATCTGAACCACACACACACACACACACACACACACACACACACACACACCATGAACACACGGCAGCTACAACTGCAATCAACCACTTCAGGAGTTATATAATCAGTTACCATTACCAGCACTTCATCTGAACCACACACACACACACACACACACACACACATATACAATTAACACACCACAGCTACAACTGCAATCAACAGCTTTAAGAGTTATACAATCTGTTACAAATACTACAAAATAACATGAATGAATGAATAAATAAAATAAATTATATATTTGGTTTGATCATAAAACCTAAAATAAAAATTTTACATATATATATATATAAATATATATATCAATATATTTTCTTTAGACACAAGACAAAATGTGACTTAATGAAGGTCAATCAATTATAAATAGAAAAAAAGAAACACTACTACTGCTACTACTACTATTACTACTACTACTACTACTAATAATAATAATAATAGTAGTATTAGTAGTAGTAGTAGTAGTAGTGAGACAATATATAATAAGATAAGATAAAAATATTTTGTTAGTCACTGTTCAATGTTTAAAGACAACCTTAATGTTTATTGTAATATCTCTTTAAAATATATATATACAGTGGGTACGGAAAGTATTCAGACCCCCTTAAATTTTTCATTCTTTGTTATATTGCAGCCATTTGCTAAAATCATTTAAGTTAATTTTTTGAATACTTTCCGTACCCACTGTATATATTTTTTAAATATTACATATTTCATGTATAAATAAATACATATAAATAAATATAAATAAATAAATACATAAATAAGTTAATTAATACTACTACTACTACTACTACTACTAATAATAATAATAATAATAATAATAATAATCATCATCATGATAATAATAATAATAATAATAATAATAATACACTTCTAGCCAAACTAAACAAAACAAACCCATGATTTTCAGTTAAGGGCAAACTAATCATTAGAATCTATGTACAATATAATTGTGAATGAGTCTGTTGAGGAATACTAATTTGAACAAAAATCTAAAACTGGC
Organism: Sinocyclocheilus anshuiensis; assembly: GCF_001515605.1. Lineage (NCBI taxonomy): Eukaryota > Metazoa > Chordata > Actinopteri > Cypriniformes > Cyprinidae > Sinocyclocheilus > Sinocyclocheilus anshuiensis. The sequence goes on from NW_015552576.1 coordinate 131,835, forward strand.
CATGCAGTAACTATATATTCCACCAAAATATCAAAGTTGCTACAGTTACTACACAGAACTGTTATACTACAATAAAGCTGTGGTAACTTGGCAAAAGCCAATGAATAAATAAGCCAAATGACAGAAAGATTCTGAATGTCCCTCTCTAAGAGATCCAATAATAACTACGATGTTACAGTACTATCAACAAATGTAGTAACCATGGCATTTTGGAGGAAAGGGGACAAAGGAAAGCTCAATTAAATGCTAAAGATGGCTGGCCGATAAAAAACATTCATCAGACGGAATGTTCTCTGGCTAATGGGGTTTCTTGGTAAAGTTTATCTTCAGTAATGGTCAGCAGTGGGTCAGTGTTCAGTAATGGATGGTGTCCATTAGTGTGCGGAGGGGGCGGGGCCGAGGTAGGCTTATTCTACTCACTCTCCCCACCTCCACCAGTTTGGTGATCATCACGATGCTGTAGCAGTTCTCCTGCCAAACCATGCGCCAGAAGTCATAGATCATGTCCTGCTTGGGCCCTGCGGAGAGAGAGACAGAGCAATGAGAGAATTCATGGAGAATTGTGGGAGGTGAATGATTTGAACGCAGGATAAAGAGAGGATAGAGGTGATTTTGTGAAATAGCAGGTCGCGACATCCACGAGGATTATATAAGAAAAGAGAAAACAGGGACGGTGAGCTGCTGGGACGAGAAAGCTATCGGTTCATATAGAAGACAACGAATGGAGAAACTGCTGGCAGTGAAAATCCAGTGAGTGATAGCAGCAAGAAACTAGAGTTTGAAATTTTTCTGAAGAAATGTACTGTGAGTGATTGCAGTATGCTAGGCAGTTACTAAGGCTGGTGTTTTCAATGCACTGCTATGTGGGTGCTAAAATGTTATGAGTGTGTGTCGCTATAGTGCAACACCGTTATCAAGAGAACACTGTAATGGGCCCAAATGGGTTCTTACTTGACCAAGTCCGTTGTTTACAATGGAGAGTGAGGACTCACCAGCAGTACCAGCGTCTAAAGCTCACAATGTAAAAGTTACAATGGCTGATGATGTGAAAGAGGACAACAGGGAATTTTACAGCCCTACTTCTTCAAACCAGAATACTCCGACCAAGAACTGAGAGAGATGAGCAGATGAGCTGACGCTGTTTGTTTACAACGGAGAGTGAGGACGCGTGTGAGAACTGAGAGAGATGTTGGAATCAGTGGATCAGACATCTGTGAAAAGTCAAACGTCCCGAATGGGATCGTATACGCAAACGTAATCTTTTTTAAATTGGTTCCAGCAGCCAGGATAAGCACAGGCAAGTGCCATTTCGGCAAACAATAAAAGGCACGAGTCCTCACTCTCCGCTGTAAACAAACAGTGTCATCGGCTTACGACAGAGGAAGTTCGCACTCCAGACAGTCGTGAATGCGCTAAGAACCGTTTGTTCAGGCTGTGGATTAAAGGTAATAATGTTGTAAATAATGTCCAGCTTCTTGCACAGACTGATTGTTTCGCTTCATAAGACCTCAATATATCGCCAGGAAGCACAGGTATTGGCTTGGTCTTGTCTGCACTTCTACCGCATGAACTTTTTGAAGCGTCAAAGTTTTGGTTGTGTGATAAAAATCTGTTAAGTTTAATTAAACTTGTCTTAATTTGTGTTTCACAGATGAACAGAAGTCTGAAATGTTTAGAACGACAGTGAGTAATTAGATGAGTAACTGATGAATTTTCATTTTTTTGGGAGAAACATACCTTTAACACTATCTGTGTGATGTCTGGTTAAGACATTAGAGTTTATTATGGTGGGCTAGACAAATGTTTAAATCACTAACCCCAAATATGTGTAATTGTAATAGCAAACACCTCTAATAAAGCATTTAGCAGTACTATGAATGACATGAGCTGAATCTCTTTCATTCTCACTATTTTCTTCCTCGTGTATTTTTTCTGTACACACATCACACACGCATAGCACGCAGAAATGCGTACGCATAGAAATATTGGAAACATTAAAGGAAAGCTGCTGAAGGTTTGTAAACGCAGCGCTGTGAACGCTCTGCCCTCGGGCGAGGAATCTGTTATCTTCCCTACCTGTTAAAACAATTACAGCCAACAACAGGTGCTGCGCTTCCTGAGTTCCTGAGCAGCTCTCCTGCTATCGCCCGCAGCTACATCCACGAAAAATCACATCGCAACACTCTGCTTTACAGCTGGGATGAAGCCGAGGTTATTCATGATGAATAATAACGTTAAAACTGAAAAGTTTTCGAGGCTTAAATAGAAGGTGGGGAGGCATTTGTTCAACACTGTTTTTGGGGCCATATTGAAACGGCATTTCCCAGCTGACAGCATCAGAGCACATCCAGCCCAGGTTAATTAAAGCACCTCAGGAGAAAACTGCTGCTAACAACAAACATCTTTCACTTTCCTTATGAGCGCTGTTTGCTAAAACATGCATCAGTAAAAAAAAAAATGTTCAGAAGAACTTAACAACTGCACATCAGGGCTGTCAGCAACATAAAAATGAGAACATCTTACCAGTCACATAGTAACATGTGAGAAAGCTCTGGCCACCACCCAGAGCTCTAGCAACCACATAGCAACACGTAAAATAAATAAATAAAAAATACTCAGCACACTATTGCTGCATTCCATTTGTACTAATTCCGAAATTCCGAGTTCGCAGTAGGAACTTTTAACTGGAACGCCCTCACAAGTCTGACTCGGCATCTCTGAGGAATCACAACAACGCCAACTTCAGAATCCAATATGGCTGCTCAGTGTATAACAGAAGAGAAACAGTAGTAATATATTGTTTATTAGCACTTATGCAAACTCAGTGGTGCACACTGCACTATACAACCTCTATTTTTGGACATGATACAATGGTGTTATCTGTGCAAAATACTACTTTTTATGTGTTTTTAATCAACTGGTATTGCTAACAATTAGTGTCACTATTAACAAATAGTGTCCATCTTGGTTTTCTGACTTCTCTACTGGATGACGGTCCACAGGTGTGATGTCATTCCCGACTTCCAAGGTAAACGGAACGCAGCATTACTAATTCTATAATAGCACACTTTTAGCAACCACATAGCAATGTGCTGAAAACTGTGCAGAACACTTTAGCTGATGCATATTAATGCCCAGGAAACCACCCCAAATACGCTATAAACCACAAAACATGCTAAAAAATGTTCCAAACATCTTAGCAATGTCTGTTGTTAGCAACCACAAAGCAATGCGCTAAAAAAAATCCCCATAACACCCTAGCAACCATATATCAACATGTAAAAAAATGCTCAGAGCACCTCCTCAACTGTATAAAAGCAGTGTTGCCAACTTAGCAACTTCACTGTCACTAGATATAGTGACTTTTCAGACCCCTTTAGTGACTATTTTTCCAAAAAAGGACCTAGTGACAAAACGTATCTAGTTTTGATGTCTTAATTATAAATCAGGATTTTAGTGCAGATGGTTTTCACTACAAATACAACTACAAACATTACAAACCATCAACACTTAACCATTAGGCCCTGTGTCCACCAAAGCGTTTTTAGCCAGCTGAAAACGCCAGGCGCTCTGCTGAAAACGCCCAGCTGCGAGCGCTTGAGAGCGCTTAAGTTGAACATTCTTCAACTCTCGGCGCGAGAAAAAAACCCCCGAACGCTCAGCGCTCAGCGCGAAAAAGACGCTCAGCGCTCCGCACGCTCCTGGCGTTTTAAAAAACGCGGCGCTCCCATTGAGAACAACTGAAAAAACACGCTAGCCGCGCGGAAAAACGCTTTGGTGGACACACACCATTAAAAAATGGTTTCCTGTAGTGTGTTTTAGAACACATTCCATTAGGACATAGTGGTGTTAACAAGCCACCAATAGAAGGTGACCAATTACCAGTAGAGACCAACAGGCACCATTACAGTTCCCATTAAAACCAGTAGAATTGCCATTATAACCAGTAACACAATTACAAATCATGTAACGGTTTCTCTTGTGTGCTTTTTTTCTCAGCAGGGATGTAACAGGCTGACCCTAGGCACAATGCAAATATGACACAATTGCATCAGGGATATGGTAATTGGTGTATGACGTCATTTAGCAACATTTAGTGACTTTTCAAGCAGGGTTAAGCTACTTTGCATTGCCAGCAGTGTATAAAAGTGTGATATATAGATACTTAGTATATTTTACTACCCTATACTCTTACTAAGTTATAACTTTTAATACAGTTATTACAATAACTGTAAAGCTAAATATAACAATAACTATATTAGCATCCACATGAACGCAAGATAATGTATTGTTTATTATTAGAACAAGCTTCAGTTTTGTTGTCTGCTGCTTTAAATGCTCGCGCACTTTAAAGCAGGATGGATTCTGAATGGCTCAGTGTTTTTACCATACATCAGCTGGAAGAAATAATTCGTAAAGTGCCAAAGATATCGTTCCTCTGTGCTGTTATCATTATAGTTGTGGTGTGGACTCTGCTATTCTTTTAAAATAGAATGATACAATCTATATCTTTATCTTTATCATTATGGATATCATTATAGCCATCATTCAACTGTATAGCAGTATCATGCTAACAGTATGTTAACTAGTAACAACTTTACGGCGACATGCTAAAACACACTCACACACTCATCTTAATGGCTGTAGCAGTTTGCCGTTAGCAACCAAATAGCAATGCACTAAAACACTTAGCAAACTCACATTAAAAAGCTCAAAGCACCTCACCATAGTAGCAACATGCTAACTGTATGCTATCTAGCAATATTACAGCAATATGCTACCAAATGTTCAAAAGTACAGCAGTTTGCTGTTAGCAACCACATAGTAATGTGCACAGCAATGTGCACACCGGGTCCCGTGGCGAATGGACTGAGGTCAGGCAAAAAAAAAAAAACGTGGAGAACAAGCATGCAAAAAGAAAAACAACACCCAAAGTACCCTGTCATTGTAGTGTTCATGCACCAGGGCATTATGCTAAAATCCTTTAATAATCTAGTTGTCATTATGTGGGTTTGAGTGGTTTGGGGTTGCAGCTGCAGCGCTGATGCAGAGATTTGTATTAAAGCTCATGAGCACATCTGTATGCGGCGCTGTTTCGATGTGAACACACAGATGGCCTTCACAGGGCCTAAAGCCAGTGTAAACCTTCAGATAGAGTACAAGCCTAGCAAAGCCCACACATGAGTGTGTGTACACCTGCTCAAACAGAGCGCAGCAGTGCGTGTGTGTTTGTGTTTGGTGGGAGTCTGTGTTGATCAGTGGCCCTGGTGTGTTGACGACCAACATGAGTGAGAGAGAGCAGATGAAATTAGATGTGTGCTGTTTACTGCTGCAGGAGAGCCTGAGACCCAAAGAGACAAAACTACAGACTGCTGAACACATCCACAGGACAAGAGAGAGAGAGAAACACTTCACTTCAAACCTGTGTGGTGCTTATAATCAGCTGCACACTACCATTCAAATGTTTGGGGTCAGTACAATTTTAAGTATCTTATGTTTACCAAGGCTGCATTTATTTGATATAAATACAGTAAAACGACAATATTGTGAAATATGATTACAATTTCAATTGACTGTTTTCTATTGTAATATATTTTAAACTGTAATTTATTCCTGTGATCAAAGCTGAATTTTCAGCATCATTACTCCAGTCTTCAGTGTCACATGATCCTTCAGGAATCATTCTAATATGCTGATTTCTGCTCAAATAAATGTCTTTACTGATCACCTGGCTAAGTAAAAGTACATACATGCACTGGCCCTGATCAATTTATTAAAAATAGACATTTCTTTCAGATATATTATATGCCGATATATTTCAACTCATTTTGGCCGATAGCCAATGCCAAAATCAATATATATTTCCTTTTGTTTTAAAGCATGTGCAGATATTATAAACAAATTATTTTTAATATCGGTTAGTTTTGAGCAAAACCTCATTTGTTAGAACTAAATAAACAATATTAAAGTTCTAAAGAATACACTGAATGCTTTGAAAACTATAATGAAATCAATCACTGGTGTTTTTCAGACAGATGTGATTCATTTTTTGTATATTTAACATTTGTGGATGGTCTCTCTATATATATATATATATATATATATATATATATTAGCGGTGGAACGGTACACAGATGTCATGGTTCGATACATACCTCGGTTCAGGGGTCACGGTTCGATACGATTTCGGTACAACAGGAAAAATTCATAATTCATTTAAAAATATATGTTAGACATTAATTGATAAATCTTGTGTAATGTTTGTGATTTTTATTCATGCAAACTACAGCTTTAAATTAAAACAGACTCATGACCACAAACCGGATGCATCATTCTGTATGTGCATTCTCTAAATAAATGTGTGTATATAAAAAAGTGAATCTAATCACCTTCCAGGTGAAAGTCTGCTTCAAGAATGACCACACTGCTGGCACACAATGAGCTCATTTGACATATCGCCATACTTATTCCTATCGGGCTGACACTGATGTTTACGATGCTGATGCTTTATATGTTATATAATACCATATTACCATATTACATTTTCAGTTGACAGTCCATGCCTTAACAGTTCGTTCATGAACTACAGCTGTTGTGCCCTGGATCAGAAGGTTGCACAAACTAATGTATAATGTATATATATAATCTACTAACAGTAAATAACTTTGCAACTACATGTCAACTAGCAGTCATTAGAGTATTAGTAGACTGTCTGCTTAATATCTTCTAACACTTTATTTTGATGGATCCACAACATACTGACTATTTCAACTTATTCCACTAACCCTAAACCTAACCTAACAGTCTATTCTGAGAGTTAGTAGACATGTAGTTGCAAATTAATCAGAATTAGTTGACATGTAGTTGCAAGGGTACTTATAGTTAGTAGAATGTCTAAAGTGGACTATCAAAATAAAGTGTAGCCAGATTCAATTCTAGACTCTGATCAACTGTATTTGAATACACAAAAAGAAGCATCCTAATCAGTCACCTTCACAAAGGAAGAGAGCGACATAAAGAGCAGTTAATCAGAAGCAAGTGCTGCTGTGTTTGGATGCCACAGAGAAAAATAAGATAAAACGGCAAAAACAATATCTGCATATGAATCATTCAGACCTTTGTACTAAAATTGGGGCACACAAACACACACACACACACATGTCTGGTTCACTATTCTTGTGGGGACTCTCCATAGGCGTAATGGTTTTTCTACTGTACAGACCGTATATTCTATTGCCCTACACCTAAACCTCTAGTCTCGCCCTTGTGATTCTGTTCGCCGATCGTCGACCTACGCTAGCCCTAGGACTATTGCTGTCTTGCCCGCCATATACCCGTTTGCCACTGTTCGACCCTGCCTGTGTTTCTGACCTCCTCTGCTTTTAATCAAGCTTGCACATGGATCCGCACGTCTCACGTCTTGTTAGCCCCATTACACACACACATTTAGAGGTAAATTTTGTTATCAACAACTATAATATGCCACACAATACAAATACACAAGTGATTTCAGAGCAACAGAATTATGAAGGCTCACCTTGTGTGGCGATGAAATGGTTGGAGCGCTGATACCCCTGAGAGAGAGAGACAGAGAAAGCATGCATTATTATCAATTAATGATATGTCAATTACATTTCAACAACATTCTGACAACAGTCTATATTCTGACTTATTCCATTTAAAGTGAGTAATTTATGTGCCACTAGCATCACCAAACAAAAAAAAAAGTGTTTTTCCAAACACCCCCCACCCCCGTCCTCCACTGCTCAGCAAACAGATAAAGCCGTCCCAAACTCACGCCATTGTTGTCTCCAAACTCACGCCACTGTTGCAGTTGACTCTGCATATTAAGCTGAGATAGGAGAGAGAACTCATTAAGCTATCCGGCTAAATGCTATCTATACCATTGCCAGCAACTACTCTACAGTTACTGAATATGTTATATGTTTCTGCAATAAAATTAAAAAAATAAAGATGATGGATAGAAATAGAGATGGATGACAATATTTTACAACCTCAAAGCCCTAATGTACTGTCTCTGACAGAAACACAAAATCATAAAGAGGAAAGCTTATATGAAGTGTGTGATTCATGAGTGAGGCTGAGAATGTGACATCAGAACATGCATCTCTGTATCTCAAAAATGAAAGTGTTTCTTCTTGACATTTGATAAAACAAGCAAATATCCATTTATAGTATCTGTAGTATGTGTGCATCATCTGATATTGATTTGTAAGCTTTAAGAATTTAATTTACTCATGTCTAAAAATCCTAGATGCTGTTATCTCTGTTCAAGCATGTGATATCTGAATGCTGCTTTCTAAATGCCAAACACAAAGTGCAAAGCATGGAATGCCACATTCGACAGCATGAGATATCAGACAGGCAGCTCTTGGGCCACCAGTGGTCTAAAATTATAGTTACACCAGTCCTGACTGACTAGATTGCACAATTATTAGAGATAAAAAATGAATAGTGCACCAAAGTGACTCATGGAATAACAATACACTTCAAGCAAAACTGAAGAACGAACTGGTGTGACATAATTTTGACCAGAATCAAGCTAAAGCAAAGTTAGTTTGCTTTGCATTTGTTTTGGGAGTTTGTTCCATTTATGGCTGTTATGTAAATGGAAATCTCTGGATAATTTCTTCTGTTCAGTCCATTGAGGTCATACGTGAGTAAAAAGTATGAACACTGGAGTACTTTATAAGTTCTATACAGTATTGAATTATGACTGAAATTACACTGTTTTTTCATGTTTAATACTGTAAAGCTGCTGGCTTTAAAGCAATCTACTGGAAGGTGCTCTCGTGCAGAAAGTCCAAAACAGACTCATAGAAGTAATAACAATTTATGAATGCCAAAAATAACTAATATGGACAAAGGCCTCCAGCTATCGCTGTGGTTGAGCAGAATAAAAAGCAGAAACGTTTTGATTGATGAAACGTGAAGACGATAAATACACTATTGTGACAGTATATAGTTTTATGTGTGTTTCTCAAGTCATCTCCAAATAATAAATACATAAATATGGGAATAAATCAGTGCTAACTGGCATAGCATGTATTAAAGTATTGAAACTATAAAAAAATATGTTCTGCCTTATTCTGTGATTCAAATGAGGAAAAAAAATGTTTGTAGTATATAAACCAATCATAAAATTTTCATTAGGAATATATAGGAGAACAATATTATAGAATATAATTTATTGGTTATTGTCTAATAGTGTATTTAATTTAAAATTAAACAAGAGATATTAATAATAATAATAATAATAATAATAATAATAATAATAATAATAATAATAATAATAATAATAATAATAATAATAATAATAATAATAATAATAATAATAATAATAATAATAATAATAATAATAATAATAATAATAATAATAATAATAATAATAATAATAATAATAATAATAATAATAATAATAATAATAACCTGTCAAGTTGGTGAAAAAAAACTTGTGCAAACATCCATAACTGTGATCAGATGCTTTCTGCACTGCTGTTTTCTCACAAAATAATGAGAGAATATTGTGCAGCACATTTTTATATGTTTATCTACAGTGAGTAGGCCTTAAATGCATGTTCTCAATTCAGTTCATTATTCAAAAGTATAGACGGTTTCATTGGCCGCACACGCCTGGCCCGAAGTTAACTTCCGGTTTGTGTTTGTTTATCGGTCTGGCTAGTGGCGCCGACTACAAACACAGTACTGTACACACAGTACACAGACTGAAGTTGGGCTCAGGTTGTTGTGCTTTGGGATGCATTTCCCATACATTTATTTATTTGTGGCGACCCGCTACAATATAAAAACTGACCACCTAAAATAGATTTTACAAAAGGCTTTGACTTCATTCAATAAACATGAGCAATGCACATTTCAAAATCAAAATGCGGCGGCGCAGGTGTTTTTATATCACTGCATTTCTGAAGGAAACTGACTGTCTTCAGAAAATTTTCGAAGTCATTTTCATTTCATCTTGCATGTAATGTCTGATAAAGCAGTGTTTGTGAGCGGAGCGCTGCTTTGTTTACAGCCGTTACCGGGGAAACCTCTATCTCTCCCACTACAAAAGCACCTCCTGCTGGCAGAGAATGAATTTGTATTTTCAATAAGCCCATCTGAATTACGCAGCAAACATTTTTTGCTTGTTATCAGAAATAATCTACTCTAGAGGGACTTTTCTGTTGTTATTGATTCTTTGTGGAAGTCTACAGGAAGTTACATTTGGGCCACAAAAGCGCGCATGTGCAGTAACGTCTAGGTTACTTGTGTAACCCTCGTTCCCTGAAGGAGGGAACGGAGACGTTACGTCAGTCGTGACTGACGAATTGGGATCTCGCCCGAGAGCCCA
>NW_015552576.1:143466-144777 GCF_001515605.1 Sinocyclocheilus anshuiensis
TAATAATAATAATAATAATAATAATAACCTGTCAAGTTGGTGAAAAAAAACTTGTGCAAACATCCATAACTGTGATCAGATGCTTTCTGCACTGCTGTTTTCTCACAAAATAATGAGAGAATATTGTGCAGCACATTTTTATATGTTTATCTACAGTGAGTAGGCCTTAAATGCATGTTCTCAATTCAGTTCATTATTCAAAAGTATAGACGGTTTCATTGGCCGCACACGCCTGGCCCGAAGTTAACTTCCGGTTTGTGTTTGTTTATCGGTCTGGCTAGTGGCGCCGACTACAAACACAGTACTGTACACACAGTACACAGACTGAAGTTGGGCTCAGGTTGTTGTGCTTTGGGATGCATTTCCCATACATTTATTTATTTGTGGCGACCCGCTACAATATAAAAACTGACCACCTAAAATAGATTTTACAAAAGGCTTTGACTTCATTCAATAAACATGAGCAATGCACATTTCAAAATCAAAATGCGGCGGCGCAGGTGTTTTTATATCACTGCATTTCTGAAGGAAACTGACTGTCTTCAGAAAATTTTCGAAGTCATTTTCATTTCATCTTGCATGTAATGTCTGATAAAGCAGTGTTTGTGAGCGGAGCGCTGCTTTGTTTACAGCCGTTACCGGGGAAACCTCTATCTCTCCCACTACAAAAGCACCTCCTGCTGGCAGAGAATGAATTTGTATTTTCAATAAGCCCATCTGAATTACGCAGCAAACATTTTTTGCTTGTTATCAGAAATAATCTACTCTAGAGGGACTTTTCTGTTGTTATTGATTCTTTGTGGAAGTCTACAGGAAGTTACATTTGGGCCACAAAAGCGCGCATGTGCAGTAACGTCTAGGTTACTTGTGTAACCCTCGTTCCCTGAAGGAGGGAACGGAGACGTTACGTCAGTCGTGTGGTCTCGCGCACTGCCATCCTCGCCCTCTTGGAACCTGGAGAAAAAGGAACCCGCTCTTCTGTTGAGGTTTTGGGCACCACTGGCTGGGCAGCCAGCGGCGGAACAGAAAAAACTCCGCCGGGGGAAGGAGTGGTGCAGTCACCATCTCCTGAAGAGTCGGATCCAAGAACCCCCGGGTCGCCCGTCCCAGGGACGCCGCCCGCCCTGGCGCTTCACGGGCTTGGCAGGGGCGGAGACGGGCTGCGCCGCTTTCCTTTACCACCAATGTGGACATCGTCCGGAACCAATCATCCAGCCTCGAACGTTCGGGAGAAGGAGGAGGCCTCCAGTTCATCCCGACGCTCTCGGCGGCCCGGGAAAGCATAGCGGTCAGCTCTGGATCTGACTCGGG
>NW_015552576.1:144873-150638 GCF_001515605.1 Sinocyclocheilus anshuiensis
AGCGGGGCATGGCAAGGGGGATACCGCCCCGTTTAATGAGGAGGTATCTGGACCGCAACATCGCGATGGTCATGTTTCCGCACTGAGAACATGACTCATCCACGAGCGCTGCTTCAGCGTGCTGAAAGCCCAAGCACGAGACACAGCGATCGTGACCGTCAGATGAAGCCAGGAAACGACCACATTCAGAAACGCACGAGCGGGAAGCCATCTTTAAAAAGACGCCCGTCGCTCGTGGAGCTCTTTTAGATATTTGCTCTTTTAGGAAAAAAGGAAACACTCTTTTAGAGAGAGCGCTGAAGCGCCCAGGGGAGGTCGTGGCGAGACCGCAGAATGGCAGCTGCAGCACGCCGAAGATGAGCAGCACTGAATGGCAAGCCCCGCTGACGCGCTGTAACACCAACGCTAGGCTGTTTCTTTGCAGACACTCGCAGAGATTCGTCCTAGTAGAAGGCTCGGCTCTGAAGTGAAAAGCTGATGTGCGTTTGCACGCGCTCTCCTTTTATACCCGCGCTGCGGGGCGGGGTGCGCGTGGCGAAACATGCACGCCAACTGTCATTGGCTTGTTTAGTTAACACTCGAAGGTGATTGGGCTCTCGGGCGAGATCCCAATTCGTCAGTCACGACTGACGTAACGTCGAACGTGACTGACTGAAAGGGAACTTTCTTTATGCTGTTGCCGTTGAAACCGTCTATATGACTGTGTCTGAAGACATTGCAGTAATTACTGAAATGAAAGTTTAAGCAAAGATTTATTAAATAATGATAGTTAGTGGTCCCTATGCATACGACAAGCCACCACAATGACTTGGGAAGATTTAGAAAGAAGTGCTAGAACTGTCACTGGTGCCTACTCAAAAAACCAGGTGCATGATAACCCTGAATGCACATTTTGCCAGCATCTGTATGGCACACCAATGTCCTGCATCAAACCTACAGAATGTAGAGATTTCCAAATCAGTCACTTTATAGGGTCCCATGACAGTTCGGGCTCTGCCTCAGAAGCCTGCGGTCTGTGTAGACAGTAGATCAGAACTTCTATCTTAATATATTCACCTACTGTTCCTAAAACCAGTGCTCAGTGAGGTTTGTGGTAGAATTCATTACATGCTAATCCTTGACAGGTGCTTGCAGTGTCTTGCTGTAGTCAGAAATCAATAGATTATTTTTGTGTGAAGAGTAGGGTGGGTTTATACAGTAACCATAATGAACCTTTATCTGCTCGTGAAAAATTCATCTGTTCATTCGCCCACGCTGCACCTCAGTCCCTGCGTGTGGGGTTCGGATAGAAAGCTTTGCTTTTAGTCTCAAAGGTTATGCGGTTGATTGTACAGTAGTCAAAGTTTTTTATAAAGTGCCTATAAATGAAATGTCTGTGTGTGCCTGGATGGCATGTAATGGTAGAAATCGGTAGAGATTTTGCATTACTGCTTGTACTTTGACGGGCACTGCTTCAGGTTATTTACATGTGATATTGACAAGGAAACACAGAGGAATAGGAAAATGTGTCACAACTCAAGACAAGGACTAATTTGTTATTAAGTGGTGCTTGTTAAGCACATTCTAGAGAGCATTTGATTGGACAGAAAGTTTGATGAGAAGCTGAAGTACGATGTGACGTCAAAAAAATCGTTGAGCCATTTTGGCGGAAGTGACGAACTGCAAGCTTTGAATGCTTATATCTTCTTTATGCAAATTTTGTCACTGTTTTGGAGCACACTGCCTTATAGATAACCTTAAGACTAACATATTGATACTAACACCCAAAAAACTTTAATTTTGATTTCATGGGGACTTTAATTTTTCATTTGTAAATGATGTAATACTGTACATAAAATTGTCCCAAACTGGCATTGTGCCATTTATGTATATGCAATATACTATATGCCTGGATTTCTTACATTGACAGAGTACATAGTGATAAGTGCCAAATACTCTCAATTATAATATTGTCCTTTAAAATACACAATGAAGCCTGCACACACTAGTTTGCACCTTAACTGCACACTCAAAATACACTGACGCTACAGCATACTAAACTAGAAACACACAATCAGACTGGAACAATAATCTGGAGCAAAGCAGATAATTTAACAGAGATTCATCTGTTCAACCCAGAGAAACCCGCAACATAAAAGGCAGCAAAAAGCTGTAGAAAATGACAAGGACAAAGCTACAAGAACACAGGAGAGAACACAAAACTCTTTCAGGAGAAAGACAATGTAAAGAAAAGATGTAGAGAAATGTCAGACCTCCTAGCCGTATTCTATCTACAGCTTTGGGATATAAAACTGCAGCGCTGAATATTTCAACATTCATTCCATTGATTTTCCCTTTCCTTTTGTTTTCAAAGAAAATCACATAAAGCAACGGAAGCTGTGAATAACATAAAGAAAGTGAATCTGATTAAGCTGTTTTGAAGGTAAAGCAAAACTGATTTTGAGGTTTTACATATTATCGATCCTGATTTTTTAGAAGTTAATTTATTTTTCATTTAATCAAACCATGCTATTCTTAGACGTTAAACCACATTGTTCCATAAGGGACATACAGTATGTATAGCATGCAGCAAAATGGCATAAAACTTTATTGTATATAATAATCACAGTGCAAAACATGAGATGGATATATACATGTTTTATCTGCTACAGATCCTATACAGTATATCCTCTAAAAAAAATAAAACCATGTGTATATATGTATGTTATGATTTAAGCCAGGTTTTAAGACCAAGTTTATTTTATGGACTTTCATTTTTGTCCAAGATGAGGTTTAAATCCAGATTTCAGAAGCCATGAGCCATGATTTTAAAGACCCCATGAAATCAAAACTGTTTTTTTTGTAGTTAATGTCTAATAATTTTAATATCATATAGTTACAGTATATGTAAAGTAATGGCTATTGATATGTCCCGCTGCACCTTTTTGTTTCAATCAGATATATGTCTAAAAAAAGCATTTCAGGGGGTGTTTAAAGGTTAAGATTATTAGGCTGTGGGTTACAGGAAGTGATGCAATGAGATCAAACAAAGCTACAATAATCTCAAATAACAGAAAAGGCTTCGGGAAATAAAACGTCGGAGCGCAGAGCCACGATAGCAGGGATAAATGAGCGATGGACAGATGATGACAGAAGACAAGAGAAAGACAAGTACTTACTTCCCTGTTTATCCGAATCTAAGAGATCCCAGACACAGAGAAAGAGGGATGGGTGAAAGAAGAGAGAAAGAGAAACAGGATAATTAAGATGATTAGAGAAAAGAGGAAAGAAATTAAGTCGTCAGAAGTGAAATTCTCCGTCCTGCAGTGAGGAAATCACTTCAAACTGACTGCAAATTACAGTTCAGGGTTGCCATGCATTGTCCGAAAAAAATCCTCAAATAGTCTATTGTTCAGCTCGTTAGTGTTTAAATCAATGTGTTTTAGCAGCACAGTTAATAACCTAGTATAAAAAATAATTTTGCCACTTACCACATCATATTTCATAGAGACTAGGAGTGGGAATCTTAGGTAGTTTGCAGATTTACTATTTTTTTTTTAAGTTCAGGGAGTCAGTCAAATTTGAAAACTATTCTTAATGCTTATACATTTTTAGAAGCATAAGGGTGACATTATTTCACCAGTTAAGTAGTCTTTCATTAAATTATGTGCAAAGGACCCACATAAAAAGATGTCTACTATGCAGTGACATGCAATTCCACATTCAATTTTGTCGTTGTCATTTAACGTACTCTTTTCTGTAGCCAAAAACAACAATACACTTTAGAACGATTAAGACATTTTTTTTTTTTTCTGCTTTCAAAACATAGATTTGCCAAAAACAGTAGCCTACATTAAATATTGCTTTAGTACATTTCTGTAGCAATCTTTTGGTGAACATGCTAAATTTCATGAAGTCTCGTTTCCAATATTGTCTTATTTTCGTGTGTGAATCCATTTAACTTGCATCACAACCTCAATAGTGACTCGCATTCAAGAATCAAAAAGCCAATTCACTGTTTTTATTAATCACATGGGGAATTGATTCTTAAATGTGAATCACTATTGAGGAGGAAAGAAAATCAAGACATCTGTTTTTTTTTTATATAGGTGAAGTGACACGGCTTTACATTTTAGTATCAGACCTCTATAACCCCTAACCCTAACCCTCTATATTCAGACCCCATTTCTCATCACGCATATCCTGCGCGTCAAGTGCAGCCCAAGCAGAAAGAGCAATTTTTTGAAAGCGCTGATCATAACAACAGCTCCTGAGAGGCTTCAGCCTTGAATAGAAATGAATGCTATTCAAACCTATAATAAAAACCTGTAGAGCCGTAAAAACAAATTGACAAAACACCTAACAGTTAGTCTTAAGATCTTTCGAGTTCTTCACACTGCGGAGGTTTTGATTGCTCAATTGCACTGGATAACCTTCCCACCAAAATATGGCAAAAATGGATTTACTAAGATCCCAGCAGAGATACTTAGAAAACGGATGCTTCTTATGTGGGACAGGAACGTATGTTTGAAAGCCGCTATCTATCAAACGGTTAGGATTAAGAGCAAAGTGTTCAGAATCTGCCTGACAGGAAAGTGTCGCACGTCTAAGATTTGTGCTAACAAATCTTTCTGGGAAAAGAAAAGACACGTCTGCACTAAAATCAGACGTTTGACAGGTTGTTAGGGAGGCAGGACAATGCAGTCGCATGGGAGCGTAACGAATAGCTCAAATACTGAAATAAAAAAAAAGGTTCATGTCAAAACAAGAAAGCGACAACAAAGTCGTCAGTGGACAGCTCTCTCAGTGAGAAAAGGCATTTCCATATAAGCCATATAAACGTGTTAATATGTACACCTTCACTGAAAGCTAGAGTGAGAGAAACACCTCTTACTTGAAGGAAACATGTCCAGAGACGGAGGTGTGAACAAAGAAGTGTAAAACAGAAAAACTTACATCGATGTAGTTTGCATTGACATAGTCTGAGTTAGGATCGGCCAGGAGAGAATGCATTTTCACACGGTGACGGTCTTCTGTTAGGGATTAAAAATTAAGAACAATGCTAGTCAGGGATGATAATAATAACCAGTGTTGGGGAAAGTTACTTTTAAAAGTAATGCATTACAATATTGCGTTACTTCCTAAAAAAAGTAACTAATTACGTTACTTAGTTACTTTTTATTGAAAGTAATGCGTTACGTTACTTTTGTGCTACTTCTTAAATCTGGGCTGGGCTTGCTTGTTTGCTTTTAAAATAAAAAAGTTATATTTTTGGCAAATGTAAAAGCCCTTTCACACCAAAAGCCTCAGGCTGAAGGAAATGTAAATTTACGTCAACGCAGAAGAAGAAAGTTCAACACTCTTCAGCAATAAAAAATAAGAAGAAATGTTAGTTTATCTTCTGTCATTTTTGCTTGTTAGTATGGTTGAATTGGATCATCGAAGGTCAGCAGCAAATTGGTTAATAAAATGAGATTAAATACATAAAGGATATTTGTATTATTTAACATATGTAATTATTGCAGCTTTGAGTCATATTCTGAGTTGCTTTTAATTGTTTTTATTAATTTTGAGGAAAACTAAATCTGATTTTTTTTTTTTTTGTGAGTGAGAGATTAATTAATGCATGTTCACATTTATTCTAGAACTAAAGTAACATCTTACTCCTGATTTCTCTCAACAAGGGGACAGGAAAGCTTTCAATCAATAAATGGGAAAAAAAAGTAACTTGCGTTACTCATTTGAAAAAGTAACGTTTTTTTGTGATATTTTCTTGTACATTAACA
>NW_015552576.1:150648-154076 GCF_001515605.1 Sinocyclocheilus anshuiensis
AAAAAAGTAATCTGATTACGTAACTCGCGTTACTTCTAATGCGTTACCCCCAACACTGATAATAACAACTTTAGGATGAATAATTAAATAATAATAAATATTGAATAAAGCTCCATTCCAAATCCTGATGAGCCACCTACGCAGGCTATGATAGCTGTGGTCTATTTTTAAATAAATTTAATTAAACTGACTGATGTACCCAGTATTTGTGTATGGTTTACACAAATACTGGGTACAACAGTACACATACATACACATACATATTAGAGTAAGAGTATTATTCGTACATTAGAGTATTATCTTTGCAACATGTGCTGTAACTATGACATTAAACTATTGTATAATCCTTATTTTTGAATAATACTTACGACCCAGAAGGGTGTCGTGTCGGCCCTTGGTCTTGTCCTTTTCGTTTATGTCCCAGCCGTCGAAAAAACTCTGCAGGTACACAAGCAGAAATATAGAAATGATTGTATGTGCTGGACATATAACTATACATACTAACATTCAAGAAGGAATTAGTACATACAGTAAAGATGCATTCAATCTATCGAAAGTGACATCAGAGTATGTTATAATGTTACACAAGATTTCTATTTCAAATACATTTAGTTCTTCTTAACTTTCTTCTGAATTTCGCAAATAATTCTAAAAAAAGTAGCAAGATTTCCATACACATATGAAGCAGCACAACTATTTTCAATATTGGCAATAATCAGAAATGTTTCTTGAGCAGCAAGACATGTGCATAATTAATTTAGTGAAGCTGGTAAAATAACAGACAACCCATGCAAATAAATGAAGCTATCAGTGTGCAAATCATTCTTAATGAATCCCTCCCATGCTTTTTCTTCATCATTTAGGGTCTTGTGCAGCACACATTTAACATCATTCATTGTGAGATTGCAGCATATATAGCTTTGCATCCTAGTCACCTTTGCAGGCACTGTTTATTTATTTTGAATGAGAAAATAACACATGTATCTTTCTTTCATGAAATAAAAGCATTGCAATTGCTCTCTGTCAAACTCAAGAAAAGCATGTAGCTGATAGTTTTGTCAGTTTACACTTTTGTGCATGTACGCACTGAACCCTGCCTGTGTACTCCAGCTGTCTAAGTAAGTGCTTCCTAATGCCACATAGTTTTTGAGTTAATGTGTGACAGCTGTTTAGCACACATTCCCCCCGAAAGCAGGTGAAGCGTAACACCTGGCAATTACATCTAAATGACTGTCATTTAAAAAAGACCCCCCAAAATAAGTGCAAGTCACGTTTTCCCACTCATCCATTAAGTCCCCTTCACTCTCACATTTTATCAAATCAGACGCAGTTAACCGAGCAGATGCATTCTCAGGATGCTGATGTTAATTTCCTGTTGGGCACTTTTTTTCAGGAGTGTGTGAGAGTTTTACTTTGTTCTAAAACCAAAATTAAAGTGAGAGAAAATGTAATTATGAATATATTGTAATTCATTCTAGAAATTAATCGCTGAAATATACCATTACAGATTCAACTTATACTTACAGTACTTATATTTACAGTAAAAAGTACAAATATTTCATTAATTGAATAATGTTAATATATCAAATAAAAAAAAAATTGAACATTTTTTTCATCTTTATAATATACTGACAAAAATCTTAAAAACACAGGTGGCACGGAGCAATGTTGGGGGTCACACAATACAAGTAAGGCGAGTTATGCAATCAGATTACTTTTTCCCCATTTATTCACTGACTCCTCTCTGTCGCCATGTTGAGAGTGCAGAAGCATATACCTTTTTGCTTTTTTTTTGTTATTAAACAACAAACAAGCAAGCCCAGAGAACAAAACATAGAACAAAAGCCCAACAAAAAAAAAAAAACGTATTACATTACTTTCCATCAAAAGTAACTAAGTAATGCAATTAGTACATTTTTATTGAGTAATGCAATATTGTACTGTATTACGTTTATAAGTAACTTTCCCCAACACTGGTAAAGAGAATTAAATACATTTTCCAAAAGCTTAAATTATTGCTTAAAATATTAAATATAGAAGGTGCACAGTGTCATACAAACAAATACAAAACACCATCATGGTAGCACACATGACACTAAAATAACGCAATAAACAATCAACAACATGCAGTAAGATGTAGCACAAAACCCTAATGTCACTTAGGGTTTTGTGCTTGTCACTTGTTATTTACGTTTATTTAAATTTTTAATTTAAATTTTATTTTATTTTTTTGGGGGGGATGTGTCACGCCCCTGGACTCTTTGTGTTGTGTTTTCCCTCCCCAGGTGTGCCGTGTACCCTTTAATTAGTCATTCCTTGCACCTGTGTTTTCCCAATCACCCAGTGTTTAAAAGCCCCAGTCCTTTCAGTTAGTGTTTGTCGGTCCTCAAACATCATTCCTTGTGTTCCAGTGTCTCCTACGTTCCCCGTGTGATCATTAAAGACTGTGAATTGAAGTTATCTCCATGTTTCCTCGTTCCTCGCTCCTTGCCTCCCGAGAAGTGTGACAGAAGGACCGACCCAAAACAGACCGACCCCGTGTTTTCCCCTCCATTTGTTTTCCGTTTTTTTCTTAGTGTTTTTCTTTCTATTGTGTCCCCATTGATCCCTTCACTCGCCCCGAATTCCTCCTCCTTCTGCTGGATCAGGGAGACAAAACTCTCGAGGACCATACGAAACTGTTCCTGTTGGTCGCGAACATCACCAGCTATCCGGACGACGCACTCTGCTCTTTCTATGATGCAAGCCTGAACGCCGAGTGCAGAGCACTGTCGTCCGAAGATGGTCCTCGGGAGGAATTCGCCGCCTTCGTGGAGTGGACTCTGGCGAGAAACGGGTTGCCACTCACCATCTGCCCCGTGGAGGATCTCGCCGGATCCACTCCGGACCCAGAGCCCAGCCCACCATCTCCCCGTGGTACGGAGCATCAGCCTGAGCCCACCGATGACGGAGAGCCATTTCCTGCTGCGATCCGCGAGCCAGAGCAAAGCCAAGCGACTGAGCAGAGGATCGCCCCGGAAGATGAGCCCAACTCGTCAGACCAGGTGCGAGAGCCGGCGACAGTGCCCACCACAAGGGAGCAAGCCGTGGACGGTGTGAGCGCGGAGTGGAGCTCCGCCCCCTGCATCGCGGCTGAGGGTGAGCTGAATATGGCGTGGCAAAAGGGCCAAAACAAAGAGGGGAGTGATCCAGTCCCCGAATCCAGCTCAGAGCGCCCTCCAGTGCCCGCTCCTAGAAAGCGCTCTCTAGTGCCTGCTCCTAGAAAGCACCCTCCAGTGCCTGCTCCTAGAAAGCGCCCTCCAGTGGCCGCTCCTCGAAAATGCCCGCCCTCCCATCCGCTCCAGCCTCCTCCACCGCTGTCGTCTGGCAGCCCCTCTGCTCGCCCTCAGCCCACCATCATTGCGGTGCGAGCCCCGCGGGACTGCCAT
>NW_015552576.1:154122-154887 GCF_001515605.1 Sinocyclocheilus anshuiensis
AGTTTGTCGGTTATTGTGAATGTTACCCTGTGTGTTGATGTCTACCCTGTCTGGATCTCCTGTTGTCATATCATTAAATATCCTTTTATTCGTCATCTTCGTCGTCCTGCCTGGTCTCCAGTACACCCTGCCCATGACAGAATAACCGACCCAAAAACAGTTTAACTTCCGTGCTCTCCCTTCCGTTTGTTTTCTGGTTTGTCCTCAGTGTTTTTCTTTCCGTTGTGTTTACCCCATGGATCCCTTCACGCGCCCCGAATTCCTCCTTCTCCTGCTGGAGCAGGAGGGCAGGACTCTCGAGGACCATACCAGACTGTTCCTGATGGTCGCTAACGTCACCAGCTATCCGGATGACCCGCGCTGCGCTTTCTATGAGGCAAGTCTGAACGCAGAGTGCAGAGCGCGGTCATCCGAAGATGGTCCTCGGGAGGAATTTGCCGCCTTCGTGGAGTGGACTCTGGCGAGAAACGGGTCGCCACTCACCATCGGCCCCGTGGATGATCTCGCCGGATCCACTTCAGACCCAGAGCCCAGCCCACCATCTCCCCGTGGTACGGAGCATCAGCCTGAGCCCACCGATGACGGAGAGCTATTTCCCACCGCGAGCCAGAGCGAAGCCAAGCGACTGTGCAGAGGATCACCTCGGAAGTTGAGCCCAACCCGTCAGATCAGGTGCGAGAGCCGGAGACAGTGCCCACCACGAGGGAGCAAGCCATGGACGGTGTGAGCGCGGAGAGGAGCTCCGCCCCCTGCACATGGCTGAGG
>NW_015552576.1:155205-157309 GCF_001515605.1 Sinocyclocheilus anshuiensis
CTCCGCCTCCGCCTTGGTCGCCAGAGCCCTCGGCTCCACCCTGGCCCCCCGGATCCTCGGCATCCCGCTGGCTCGTTGGCTCTCCGTCTCCGCCTCGGGCTCCTCCACCACCTGCTCCACCGCTGTTGGTCGGCCCCCTGGAGTCGGTGGCCATTCCTCCTCCATGGCTCCTCCCTAGTAATTTCATCTATTTTAATAAACTGAATGCACAGAAAAGAGATTTTTATATTTATCATCAGTAAATCAAATTTATGATGATATCTAAATTTGAGATTTATGCTGTTTATTTAAATGTGATCTAAAATCCTAATTTCTCCTGAGGATATTTCTCCTAACAAGTCACAGCTGCAGTTATAAAGAAGCCAGTCACTTCAGTTTCTGATCTTTCTGTTGTTTGTGTACACATTACAGCATACACATTACTATAAAATCTACCTATTTCAATCTTATTTCTCAGGAAGACGCTGCTAAAATGACCATGAACTTAACGGTAAATTACTGTTAAATGGTTAACGGTACGTTCCCCTTCTATTTACGGTGAAAAACTGTATTGGACATCACATGCAATTTTAAGGTAGTATACCATTTTTGGAAGTGGAAAAAAACATATAATTTAGAGTGAATAATTCCTCCTCCATTCCTCCTCCATGGCTCCTCCCTCCGTCGGCTCCACCGTGGGCCGCTGTTATGGCTGTGGCCTGGGTCCTGCTGTGCTCTTCCTGCTCCGGGTCCCTCCTGTCTCCTCCCTGGCTCCTCCCTCCGTCGTCTCCTCCCTGGAATCTGTCCGCCGGCCCCCTCCCGGGTGTTCGTCCTCCTCCTGAGCCTCCTCCCTAGTTTCCACCCATGCCCCCCCCCATGTTCTTCCTACGGTGCGAGGACGCACCTTCCAGGAGGGGGGGAGTAATGTCACGCCCCTGGACTCTTTGTGTTGTGTTTTCCCTCCCCAGGTGTGCCGTGTTCCCTTTAATTAGTCATTCCTTGCACCTGTGTTTTCCCAATCACCCAGTGTTTAAAAGCCCCAGTCCTTTCAGTTAGTGTTTGTCGGTCCTCAAACGTCATTCCTTGTGTTCCAGTGTCTCCTACGTTCCCCGTGTGCTCATTAAGACTGTGAATTAAAGTTATCTCCGTGTTTCCTCATTCCTCGCTCCTTGCCTCCCGAGAAGTGTGACCGGATGAAACAATATCAGAAGATTTCAAACAGTTTAGTACTGTACAGATTGAGAGTGATTAGCTGACATGACTATGAAGATTGAAACCGAAAAAGTAAATTCATCTATTTTAATAAACTGAATGCACAGAAAAGAGATTTTTATATTTATCATCAGTAAATCAAATTTATGATGATATCTAAATTTGTGATTTATGCTGTTTATTTAAATGTGATCTAAAATCCTTTCCCCTAACAAGTCACAGCTGCAGTTAGAAAGAAGTCAGTCACTTCAGTTTCTGATCATTCTGATGTATGTGTACACATTACAGAATACACATTACTATAAAATCTACCTATTTCAATCTTATTTCTCAGGGAGACACTGCTATAACTGAGGTCATGCAACAGGGATACACACTGTAAAAATGACCATGAACTTAACGGTAAATGACTGTTAAATGGTTAACGGTACGTTCCCCTTCTATTTACGGTGAAAAACTGTATTGGACATCACATGCAATTTTAAGGTAGTATACCATTTTTGGAAGTGGAAAAAAACATATAATTTAGAGTGAATAATTCCTCCTCCATTCCTCCTCCATGGCTCCTCCCTCCGTCGGCTCCACCGTGGGCCGCTGTTATGGCTGTGGCCTGGGTCCTGCTGTGCTCTTCCTGCTCCGGGTCCCTCCTGTCTCCTCCCTGGCTCCTCCCTCCGTCGTCTCCTCCCTGGAATCTGTCCGCCGGCCCCCTCCCGGGTGTTCGTCCTCCTCCTGAGCCTCCTCCCTAGTTTCCACCCATGCCCCCCCCCATGTTCTTCCTACGGTGCGAGGACGCACCTTCCAGGAGGGGGGGAGTAATGTCACGCCCCTGGACTCTTTGTGTTGTGTTTTCCCTCCCCAGGTGTCCCGTATTTCCTTTAATTAGACATTCCTTGCACCTGTGTTTTCCCACTCA
>NW_015552576.1:157376-182405 GCF_001515605.1 Sinocyclocheilus anshuiensis
GTGATCTAAAATCCTTTCCCCTAACAAGTCACAGCTGCAGTTAGAAAGAAGTCAGTCACTTCAGTTTCTGATCATTCTGTTGTATGTGTACACATTACAGAATACACATTACTATAAAATCTACCTATTTCAATCTTATTTCTCAGGGAGACACTGCTATAACTGAGGTCATGCAACAGGAATACACACTGTAAAAATGACCATGAACTTAACGGTAAATGACTGTTAAATGGTTAACAGTACGTTCCCCTACTATTTACGGTGAAAAACTGTATTGGACATTACATGCAATTTTAAGGTAGTATACCATTTTTGGAAGTGGAAAAAGAACATATAATTAATGTCACGTCACTTTCACTTTTCACGTCACTAAATTGACATTCGCAGAATTGCCTGCGTTACATTTCAAATTTGATTTTTTTCTTTTTTAAACAAATTTGATTTTTTTTTTCTTAGCTGTTGTTTTTTCTTATCAGTTGTGTACATATGGTTGTATGTTACATCTAATGTTGTTAAATTAATGTTTATTGCATTATTTCAGTTTCATGTGTGTTAACATGATGGTGTTTAGTGTTTAGTAGATTTCAGTACTTTAATAGGTTGGTATATTAGCATTATATCAGTTAATGAAATTACGGGATTCAAATGTAAAATTTAAGTTAAATCCTTAAAACCCAAAATGTTGCTACCGTATTTTTTATGGTAAAAATCTGGCAACCACTGCTGCATTTTTTTTTTTTTTTACAGTAAACGGAATTAATTTTTTTTTATTATTATTTTTTTTTACAGTGCAGTGTTAATAAAGCTGTGCGAGTGTCTGTTTGGATTGCACACTATTGTGGGAAGCCTTTGAAACAAGCAGTGACCAGGGTACAAGGGATCTTCAATAATATGTGTGTCCTGTTGGCTGTTCTGGACCCGTAGAGCTGAACCAGAGAGGGAATCTGGCAGCGATTGCTGTTTCAAAGCACCAGATAATGCAGTGTAGCTGTTTCTTTGAACAATCATTAGCAGAGCCAAACAATGACAGAAGACACGATTACACTTTCAGTGTTGCATCTGTAGAACTGTACTATATCTGAGGATGTTCATGCATTGATGTGCTTTCTGACAGACTGAATGTTTTCATCTGAGAGTGTTTGAGATGAGAATTAGACCAAACTGACTGGAGAATATTTGATTGCCTGAGAGGAAAGTGCTGGGGTGTGTTTCCTCAAATTAATTTCAACAGCCTTAGTGCTGCTGATGTCAAGACGGACAATTTCTCTTTTTAAATAGACCAATGACAGAGGTAATTTCTGCAAACTTTTGTAGTTTGACTAAGAAATCACTAGAAGTGCAGTGAAAGGAGACCATACACATCTTTGCTGTGCATTTGCGCTAATGGTTTGGCATTTGGAAAGAGCAGAACATACTGCTTCTGATTTGTCAGGAAGACATTCATGTCCAAGAGTTTGGTCATTAATAGATCTAGGGTGATCGTGTTTATAAAACCCTGAGCTAAAGTTCATAAACTATTCTGTGTGCCTCTTAGATCCAGATGTTGTAGGACAAAATGTAAGGCAATTTCATTTTCACAGTATTATCCAGAGCAGTGTTCACCAGACTCGTTCCTGGAGGGCCGGTGTCCTGCAGAGTTTAGATCCTACTTGCCTCAACACACCTGTCTGGAAGTTTCAAGAATACCTTGTAAGAGCTTGATTAGCTGGTTCAGGTGTGTTTGGGTTAGGGTTGGAGCTAAACTCTGCAGGACACTGGCCCTCCAGGACTGAGTCTGGTGACCCCTGATCCAGAAGATCCAAATGAGCAGATGTTACTGATTTCAGATACTGACTATAGAACAAAGCATTCAAATGAGTGTAACAGCACTGTAATCACTTTATTTATTTATTTGTTTGTTTTAAATGAAACAATACCATAAGATTTCAGACAGTTTAGTACTGTACCGATTGAGAGTGTTTAGTTGAAATGACTATGAAGATTGAAGCCAAAAAAGTAGGCCTAAATTAAGATCTACAGTATGTATTTGAATTGCATACTTCTGCATACTACTCATCTATATTAATGAGTATTAATCATTATACTCATTAATATATGAGTATAATGATTCAAAATTAATATATGAGTATAATGATTAAAAAAAAACTGTTTCTAGGCTGAATATCTAAATAATATTGAAATATTTACTATTTTGAAAATACAATTAATTAAAACAGAAGATATGTAAATAACAATAAACAATGTCATTTATGTATGACTGAACACATGTGTATCACATTAAGTTTATTATGTGTTTATGGTAAAACTGTGATCCAAATTGATATATTTTTTTTTTTAATAGAAACTGGATGGAAATATTTTCTAAATTCTAAATGTAGGTCATTTATTTTCTTCAGTCCAGTTGTCTTTAATGTGGCTGGAGATACTGGTCAGCTCCTACTGCCTTTTAACAGTTCAGTTCACTTAAAAGGCTGAACACATCCTGTGCTTTGACCTCAAGAGCACTAAAATAACTTGTAGAAGGTAGCAGAGGGTTGTTTCTGAGGGACACAATATTTCATGCAATGGTTTTGGGTGTTTCAGTTGTCCAAAAAGTGCCATTGAGGTGAATGGAAACGCTACCTTTCTCTGAGTATTACAGACCACTTTGATCCAAAATCCCATATCACACTGGGTGTTCCCAAATGGCACAGGTGCCGTGTACTTGCGCTCTAGTGTCTGAGAAGCAGGGTGGGACAACATAGGGTGTCCCATTTGAAAAGGGCTGTTATGTCTGTAGGCAGAATTTGAGCTGTATGGGATATGAAATGAGTTCTTATTGGCTGTGATTGTCACTTCACTCAGCATTTGCTTTCAGTGAGAACAGACAAAAACACTTGATGCTGGACACTTTGTCTCTGGTTAGGGCACAGTTTTTGTATTTCTGTAGTTCAACCTCCCTTTCAATTACTATCTCCTCTCTCTCTCTCTCCGTTCATCGGTCCTGTTGTCATTGAAGATCACCCCAGGCTCAGCTGCTACAAAGCGTGACATTCTCATCAAAGACTGCCATTCTTTCATTCTTCCTCAACCAAATCACATAATCGATATTTCTGTCTCCACCTCAAAATATTTATCTTGCTCTCGCTCATCTTTTGAAGATAGTGATTCCTTGAACTCTAAAGCGACCTAGCAAGAATGAAAAAAAAAAAAAAAACGGAGAAAGATTTTGAACATCATTTTCGGATAGTAGACTGTCAGACAAAATATGCCTCATGCAGTTCCACTATAACATTGCTCTTTGAATTGACATATACAAGTGCATCTCAATAAATTAGAATGTCGTGGAAAAGTTCATTCATTTCAGTAATTCAACTCAAATTATGAACTTTTCCACGACATTCTAATTTATTGAGATGCACCTGTATTTATACATTTCTAAACTCACTACGGGTGCTTTCTCACTAGAACCTTAGCATGCTCGGGTATGTTTGACGTCAGACTTCGGTTTGTTTGGATGATGTGAATTTTACAGTGAACTGGTGGATTTTCCGAACGCAGGTGTGCACCTGCAAACCGAACACCAGGTCGGCTAAAAAGGTACAACAGTTCCATGTTGATACAAACACAATCATCCTAAATTGCGTGAACTGATATTAACTGACTTACTGTATGATTCTGAGCTTTGTCAGTTATTTTTAAGTAATTCCACTCTTTAGTAGGTTGAGAATCAGCTTTTGGGAGCAGCATTGCAGACACCAAAACAGTAAAATAAATGTCAGCACATGTTTTGCCATTGATGAATAGGGCCTAATATATAAATGAAAAAGCACAGCCACCCCTTGTGAAAAATTACATTTTAGCATACTTTTAAAAAGAGTATTTATCATGAAAATAATGTATTTTAAAAGAAAATACTTAAATTTTTGGGCACTTAATTGCATGTTATTTATAATTTATTGAAATACATTATAGTTTAAATCGACATAAAATGCAACTAGTTGAACTTAAGAGAGCTCTTTTTTTCACCCACGTAAGTAGGACTTGTATGCCATGTACTTAAATATACTTGTAATTACAGATTTGTAATAATTAAGTTGCAATTTAGTAAATTTTAAATAATAACTTGAATAAATGAAATAACAAATAACACACTATAAGTACAATTATAATCCAGTAGGTTACACTTTATTTTAAGGTGTCCTTGTTACAGTGTAATTAAACATTTAAGTACTGTGTAATATTAATTAACTACATGTACTTACTATATGGTTAGGGTTAGGATTAGGGTTACCTGCATGTAATTATGAATCATTTATTGTTATTATAAAAGTAAGTGCATGTAAAATGTAACAAGAATACCTTAAAATAAAGTGTTACCATCCAGTACTTCATATGTGCTTAATATTAGCCTGTGCCATGATAATAACGTGTTTAGCAAAAACGCTGAAGAGGTTTTTAGCAGAAACATATGAGATGGCCAAAGTAACCATACTAGAGTTTCACAGCCACAGTCCTTTTCCAGTGACAGAATGAAGAGAAAAAAATCTGAAGCATGGATTCTAGAGGAGGGATTCATGTGCCCCGCTGGCTCAGATTAATGACCCAAAAAGAATATCTGTATTCTATTGAGAAAGCGTGGTGAGGGCAAAGAAGAACTGGAGGTATTATTAATACATAAGTGGAATATTTTGAATGAGAAATGTCTTTTTGTGAAGGGCTGATATGAAAGAACTTTGAAAGATTTGGCAGCACTTCACTCACTTATGATGAGTCACGTTCTGGAACAATCTATGTTATTATAAAACACATTTTTTTAGCATAAGGGCTAAGAGAAGATATTCGAGAATATATATACTGTTTTAACGTTTTTGAAAGAAGTCCTGTCTGCTCACCAAAAGCTGAATTTATTTACTCAAAAATAGATAAACGATAATGTTGTGAAATATTATTGCAAAAAAAAAAAAACTGTATTATAATTGAATATATTACAATTTATTCCTGTGAGTCAAAGCTGAATTTTCAGCACCGTTACTCCAGTCTTCAGGGTCACGTGATCCTCCAGAACTCATTCTAATATTCTGATTGGCTGCACACGACATTTCTTATTATTATCAGTGATGAAAACTGTTTTTGCTGTTTAATATTTTTGTGGAAACTATCACTTTTCAGGATGTACTGTAGCATTTGCTTTAAATATAAATATTTTGTAACATTATACATGTACGTAATGTCACTTGTGATCAATTTAATGATTCCATACTGAATAAAAGTAAAAAAAAAAAAAAACACAGACCCCAAACTTCAATATATTGTTTTGTCAAGAATGTCTGAATGAAATTAAATGACAAAAGTGATATTATATTATATCATTATATTATATTACTGATATTATATTATCCATCTATCTATCTATCTATCTATCTATCTGTCTGTCTGTCTGTCTGTCTGTCTGAGGACATATGCGTGTTCCTGATGAGATAAGAGCCACACTTGTAGACCACGTTCTCAATCATGGGCTTACAATGGCCGAGGCTGGTCGAAGGGTGCAGCCAAATGTTGGGAGAACAACTGTGTCCTCAATCATTCAGATTTTTCGTCGACAGAACAGGTATGTAATCTAACAATAAGCACTGTCCTGTAATACTGTATACTTTCTGTAATGCTTCATACAATATTACAGTATTCCACTTGCATTTTACAATATACAGTAAGTATACTTTAAACAGTGACATTTTATCTTACTCAATTTTGTGTTTTGCATTACTATATTTTTTCCACATAGGACTGCAAGACAACTTCACAGGGGTGGCAGAGGGCCCCTTTTCACACCTGAACAGGAGGAGGCTATTTGCACCATGGTTGTAGAAAACAATGCCATAAGACTAAGGGAGATAAAGAGTGCCATTATAGAGGACAACAACATCTTTGAAAACATCCAAACAGTCAGCATCTCAACCATTGACAGGGTGCTGAAAAGACACCAAATGAATATGAAGCAGCTGTACACTGTTCCATTTGAAAGAAATGGTGAAAGAGTGAAGGAGCTGCGCTACCAGTATGTACAGGTAAAACATGTATGAGCATGCAGCAACTGTACCTCACAGTAAACAGTACAACATCGTATAGTGATATACAGTACAGTAAGTGTGACCTTTACACATTTGTTATGGCTGTAGAAAAGAAGATGCAATATGTGCTGTATACATTTGCTGTAACTGTATCTTGGCCAAAATTAAAATGCATAAAACTCATTTTGTGTCTTCTGGATTTAGCGTATAATGGAACTGGAAGCAAGTGAACCACCGCACAGCTTCATCTACATGGATGAGGCTGGCTTCAACCTAACGAAACGCAGAAGGCGTGGTCGAAATATCATCGGCCACAGAGCTACAGTTGATGTGCCAGGCCAACGGGGCGGGAACATAACCATGGGTGCTGCTATCTCTGAGAATGGTGTGCTAACGCATATTCCCATTATTGGGCCATACAATACAGAGTGTCTTGTCACCTTTTTAGACACTCTCTACAGGGATCTCATCCCTGAACAAGAGAGGGGTCAGATTGGAGATGACCTGCCAAAGTACGTGATAGTTTGGGACAATGTCAGTTTCCATCGCTCCAACATCATCAGGCAATGGTTTGCAGCCCACAACAGGATGCTGATGGAGTTCCTCTCACCCTACTCTCCATTCCTTAACCCCATTGAGGAATTTTTCTCAGCATGGAGATGGAAAGTATATGATCGCCAGCCACTCATTCTGATGGCACTGACATGTTCATTGACACAGATATTTATGTTTGAGATGAACTAAGGATTTTGAGCAAGAGACTGGCTTTTGCAGGTTATCCATGGTGTTTTGCTATTTGTACGAGTTGTTTTGAGAAATGCACTTACTGTTTTGCAAATGTCAAGCATGATTCGAGAAATGTACCAAAGCGACTGAGAAAAACTGTAAGTGTAATTTAAGTGTCTTAACACTATTTGGAACCAATGTAGTTTCTTCAAATATCACCTAAGCCGATAAAGCTGTTTTTTTTTTTTTTTGCTAATAACACTTTTGCTTCAAGTTTCTCCTAAGTCTGTCATTACTCCATGCCATTGTCTTTTATATTTGACCCAGCAGGCATATGCTTTCATAATTGCTTGTCAAAACCACCGTAACCTCAGCGGAGTCTCACCTCATACTCCTGCTTGAAGCCGTAGCCCTCTCCTGTCTTCATCTGGTTGATGTGCTGGAGCAGGTCTGCCACTCTCACAGCCGGGTGCAGCTGCCCTGTGTGGTACGGAGAACTTTTCCTCCTGCAGTGCCTTCTGGGAGAACCACCCAGCAGGCTGCTGGACTCGTTCACCGAGCTGCGCTGCTCATCTGAGGAGCGAGAGGAAGAAGAGAGAGAAAGCTAAACAAACAGACCGTGGCACAAAGGGAAGAATCTACAGTGCGCTCAAAGGTAACTTGCAAATTGCAGCGGGAGCAGCTTCACTGAAGGTGTGAATCGTAACGGCCGAGGGAGTTTGTCTTCCTGATACTGTGAATCGCCGTGGCTGTGCGAGTGTGAATTGAAGCAAAACTACAGGGGTAGAGAAAGGTGTTGTAAGAAACGGACAAGCTGTGCTGGTCCAACTTGATGAAGATGGCCTGTGTAGATTCATTTTTTAACCATCTGCCTTCCATGTAAAGGTGTTGCCAGATTCTTTTACTACTGTGCTCCAGAGATATACTGATGTGTCCCAGTAAAATATTACTTATAAATCCTTGTCTGGTTATGGAGATAACCGTATACTGATCAGATAATCATTTTCCCTCATTATATTATTGGGTAACACTTTATTTGATAGTCTACTTTACACACTCTACTAACTATTTCTGCTAACCCTAACCATAACCTGACAGTCTACTAATACTCCAATGAGAGATAACTGACGTTGCAAAGTTACTTATAGTTAGTAGAATGCTTAAAATAGACTACTGAAATAAAGTGTGATCATCTTCAGAAATCAATTTCTGTCAGCTGTTTAACTAGCAATGCATGATTTGCAAATTAATCACTATTGAACTAATTAGTAAAAAGTGTTTGCAAAAATCTTTGAAATAGAGGTCTGCAATCCCATGGGATGTGTGGGACTTGACCCAACAGAGTGCGGCACAGGACATGTTTTTAATTGCTGAGAGTGGGTGTGGGAGGAATAGTGATGAATGTGTGGAAAGTGGGAGAAAGAAATGACTCAGGAGCTCCTGCAAAATATAAAAAATCAAGATAAAATAAAAGTTACTTAAATATATTTTATGTTTTTAAAGGTGCATAATGCTATTCATGTTATTTGTGTGCTGAGCAACAAATTGTGCGGGAGCTGGACAGAATCTTGGGGGAGAAGGACTAAAATATCCATCCCACATAGACCTCTAGTCAATAGTCTGAATTTGGGAAATAGAATAGAATAGAATATTTCAAACCAGTGCTACACAGCCAAGTACATGACATAAGCACAAACATCTGGAGATAGGCAGGGAGCCAGTGCTCTCACTTTACTGGCACACAACAACACTCGTCTGTTCCAGGGGACAATCAGGACACTGACTCAAGACTCAGAGAGCAGTGGGAGGATCTGTAATATGTGGAGATTGATTATTGTGATGCATAATAGATAGATAGATGCAAACAATGACTAATGGAGATGATCAGTGTCAGGTGTGTATTGTGACTGTAAACATCTCAACAACACTGTTCACTTGTCCACCTGTGTTCTAATACATGCATTATATATTGGAGAGAGAGAGAATGTGTTTGCATGTGTGTGTGTGTGTGTGTGTGTGTGTGTGTGTGTGTGTGTGCGTGTGCATGGGTGCTGCTTAGCCACTGTACAATATTTCTTAGTATTAGGAATTAATGTTGCAATTTCAAACCTTCAAATTCATATTTTATGTTGTTTATTTTGTGCTTTCTCTTTTTCAGTCAGTGAATCACACTCAAATGAGTGTCAAAACCAGTTTAAGAAGGCAGAGGAAAAAGTTAGCCATACGTAACCATAACTAACCAAGTTAACCATAGCATAAGTGTAAAAATGAATGTACTGTTGATTGGCACTTCCTACAGACTAGGGTGTCTGACAATAAAAAAAAAAAACACTGCTGAGCAAACTTTTTTCAAGTACGGTTAAAGTGTCTCACTTTCATAAACTTTTTGTGTGACAGTACTACGACTTCATATTTTTACCATGTTATGGGTGGCAGCAATAAGGTGCAATACCATCACCTACTACGCTGAAGTGTCAACTAGATGGCACTGGCACTGGATTATTTACAATTGCACACACACACACACACACACATATATATATATAAATATATATATAGACAGGTGGAACTGGGGGAGGTGGAGGGTTTGAATTATCAAAAACAGGCCTTAACATTTTTATGTATTTATTTATTTTACCTATTTTTTTTATCATACAGTTTTCTGTAACTGGGCCTGATTACTTATATTGAGGTATTAGACCATGGTCACTTCCCCTACCCTTCGTCTGAAGATTAAAGTTTGTATGTGTAAGGAGCTACTCTTTCCGCTGTGTGTGTTTGTGTACTCACTTCTAGCAGTGGAGTTATGTGAGTCCATGAAGGTTTGCGTGGTGCGATCGTCCTGTTGCAGTGTACTGTGCTCTGTCGTATTGCAGTCCAGTGACCCCAGCTTACGCGTCTTCTCCTGGCGATACGTCATCACTGCCTTGTTTATGTTCACCTTCTTCCTGCTGCAGAGTATGAAAGACAACAAATGAAGAGAGACTGAAAGGACTGTAAATGAGAGGAAAAGAGAAAATACATAAAAATGAGTGGAGAGGATTACTAATAGAAGAGGATCGTGGGAAATATGTAATCAGCAGTAATATGATCTACAGCTTTAAATGTAGAGAACATGTAGGTGGGACTTAGCCAGGTCAGTGGTTGTAGCATGTTCCCATGCTTTTGCTAGGGTGGTTGCTGACTGGTCAAAAGTCATGATCATCTCAATTTCTAGATGTGACCGTGGTCACACCTCCAATGTAAGTCTAGGGGAATAGTATCCATTTATTTGAGGGGAAAAATGTATAAAAGCAGTAACACACCTCTCATCCAGCCACATATCTTGATCAATAACACATGCATTACTATATAACAGCACCATATTAAAAACAGGGCAGATATTGACAGCAAAGACACATATTGAAAATGTGGCTAATCTCCAATAAATCAAAGCTAAACAACAGCGGCTGATGAAAAAAGAATGGAACCTGATGAGGGAATGACTTACGGGTAGTAAGGGTAAGAATAGATGTCCCTTCTGGAGAGCATGAAGAGAGACAGAAAAAAACATGTAGGTTAGCCTTTCTTCTAGTACATTTACATCTATGCACTTGTCAAATACTTTTATCCAAAGCAACTTACACTGAATTCAAGCTTTTCATGTTTTATGCTTAATATGCTTAATTAATGAGCTGTCTTTTGTTTTTTATTTGTTAGCTAAATTTGCATGCTGTATAAATGTCAGAGACAATTTGAAAATGACCATGCTAATTTAAATGATGACTGATTTTTGGTAGAAAATAGTTGACTTTAATGTAGTGGTTTTGTTCACATGCAGTATTAATATGCAACTTTTTTAATGTACTCCTTTAGCCATGCTGGAGATGATTTACCAACATTTAAGGGGGAAAAATGCTCTTTTTCACACATGAGCATTACCTGTATGTGTGAAAACACTTATTTTCATCTCTTGGAGAATAAACCAAAGAGCTCTACTTCACATTCAACATGAGTCATTCAATTACAGCTTGGGAAAAACACATTTCCACACATTTAGCCAGTCATTACAGCAAAATAAACCTCAACATAGTGTGGAGATTACTTGTATGAAACCAAAGGCCTTTATTTTGAAGTAATGACCAGCTGACTGTACATTATAGCATTTATTATTGCGCATCTGCAGAATACAGCGATTGACCAATCACAATGAAGTATTCCAGAGAGCCACATAATAATAGTGAATAATGCAGTTCTGAGGTACTTAACGTACCTGCCCTCGCTGTTCCCAAAGCGTAACAGAAGATTCTGTTAGAATTTGTCATGTCTGAGCAATATTTCAGCTGTGAGTTGGGAGCCGGCTCTAATTTAATCAGTTAAACCTTTGAAGCTGTGTTAAAGCGTTTTGCGCGCTGTTTTTTTTTTTTTACTGTTTCTGGCCTTCGCTGCTGCTGGTGTGATGTGACGCTGTGAAGAACATATAGAATTGGATTTGATTTTAATTGGATCTGAGTGCACAGATGCTCACCCTTTCTTCACAATAACCACGATTGCTCCCAGCAGGAGGATGAGAACAACCAGCCCCCCGGCACAGGCCCCCAGGATCAGCCCCATGTCCTCGGCATGCTGGGAAACCTCCAGAGCTCGCTTATGGTCCTTACAGGCCTCTGAGAGGAGAAAGACAAAGAGTGAATATATGGAAGTGAGAGAAAGACCAATGACTTCATATCATGATTTTAGCATGGTAATGGATATTACAATGTTAATGAATTTCGTCTTTGTGGAATAGATCTGCTGCAAAGCAAGTACAGGAACTTGCTACTGCCAATGCATACGGTGATACGGTGCTGTGAGCATTTAAGACATACTGCTGCTGCACAAATAGCATATATAATAACCCAAAGCAGATTTATACAGGTGGAGCTGGGGAGGTGGAATTTTAAATTGGTTTACTAAAAATATATGTAAATACATACTGTTATTTATTACTATGTATTCATACTGTCTTGATTATTTCAACTACATTTTACTGCATATTTTTATACACTACCGTTCAAAGGTTTGTAGACAAAAAGTTAGTTAGCTAGTTAGCTCGATAGTTTGCTTGTTTGTTTGTTTATTGAAATAACTTATTCAGCAAGGATGCATTAAATTGATCACAAGTGACAGTAAACAATCTTATAATGTTACACAATATAAATGCTGTTCTTTTGAACATTGAATTTATGAAATGTATTGTGGTTTTCACAAAAACTATTAACATATTAATATTGATGTTTTCAATATTAATAACAAATGTTTCTTAAGCAGCTAATCAGCATATTTAAGTGATTTCTGAAGAATCAAGTGAAACTTCAAGACTGCAGTAATGATGCAAGAGATATTTTAAAGTGCCCCTATTATGCCAATTCCAATACTGCCTTTCATGCAGTGTGTAATGTAGCTGTATGTGAACGTAAACGATCTGCAAAGTTGTAAAGCTGAAAGTGCACAATCAATTAAGCGTTAGCGTTAGTTCTGGCAGGTCACGCGAGTCAAGCTTGCATCAGCTGATTCTCAGATGATCACATCAACCTATAGGAATACGACACCTATCGTGGCATTCCTATATAAGCTCTATTCAGTATTATTCAGCAGCTTTTCAGCTTGCTCAGGAGCAAATTAAACATCCCTGCTCGCAAATCAAACTGTTGCAGTGTTTTTCAGAACATCTGAAATCCACATTAAGATAAGTGAATGCTGTTTTAATCCATATCGCTGTGTATATTACCTGGTTATATTACCTGCATCGTTTGCAGGAGTGAAATATTAAGCATATTTGCAGCAGCATTTACACATCTGTGTTCATAAAGCTGAAGCAACACGTAGTCTAGATCATGTAACTTAATCTCTCTGAGGACACGCCGATAGTTAAGGCCATGAGAACAAGTTTAAATGAAACAAGCATTCTCGTGTATGCGTTTCAACTGGGGTTCGCTGTATTCAGCGGCATAATCTCAATGTTACGGTTGTTTATTTCTAAGGTTGATGTTTAATTAGCTGTGTGAGTGTGCGGTTGATTTCAGCTGCGTCAGAAGCAAGCGTTTATCGCTCCTAATGGCTTCTATAAATATAAGAATGTAATATCAATGACAGTCATTCGAAGTATTTCCGCAGGGTGTATGCTTACCCTGCTGGACTGCCACTCAATACTATTAGAGATTCATAATTTCTGATCCGCTTGAATATGTGCTCACGCTGAGTAATGTGAGCATATGAGCATGAGAAATTAGGGTGATATGACATGTGTTGATTAAAGCTATACAGTGTATCGGTAATGTGCTTGATACTTAACTTGCATATCGTTTCCGACACTCCCTGTACGCCGTAGACCAATCACAACAGACTAGGCCATCTGACCAATCAGAGCAGAGCAGGCTCACGAAAAGGAGGAGTTTAGAGAGACTGAATCTTTGAACTGCTTCGAACAAATCGTTTGAGAATCGCTGGAAAATGAGGTGATATTAAATGCATATTCTGAGAAAACAAAAGCGTTTTTTGACCTTACATGCATGTAATCCTATTGTAGGAGACTCCCAAAACAATATTAGGAACCGTAAAAATGGCATAATAGGGGCACTTTAAATTGTAATTATTTTTCACAATATTGCTGTTATCACTGCAGTTTTGATCAAATAAATGCAGTCTTGGTGAGCAGAAAAGACTTCTTTCCAGAAAAATAAATCTACCCAAACTCATGAATGGTAGTGTATCTGCTTGGTAACAAAGGCTGAAATATTGGTTTATTAAAAAAAATAATAATAAAATTACATCCAGAGATATATTTGAATATCATCAAAACACTAAAAATACTGAGATATAATTTGTCCAGTCAAAGCCCTAATACTCCAGCACAGCACATTATCTCAAGCAGCAGATGAGCATTAGAAAATTAGAACAGAGGCCAGGTAACGCTGGCAATGCACGACTGCATGTTAATCTGCTAAAGGTATCGCAGCGGTTGGAGGGAGATGAAGAAACAGTTTATCAGCATCAAGCAGCACATGAATGAGCCACAGGGGGAGAAGCTCCACCCGGGGTGCCCTTGGAGCGAGAGCAGACCGGGTATCTGGCAAATTGGGGTCAGGTCAACGATGCACGGGTGCCCATTTCTGCTTAGATTATCAAAGGTCCAGCTCCCAAAGCTGAGCATACTGGAGGAACTATCAAAACCAAGTTTTTACAGCCAACTTTGTCTCCTTTCCCAAATATATGATGCCATATGGGCTTCCTGTTCCTTGAAAATAGCACAGATTTAGCCAAAGCCGATATTATTTCAACTCAAAAATGATATGGGAACAGGCTGGAACATGCAGTGCTGACAATCTAGTGTCTTAAATTCCACACATTTTAGAAAGTTTGCCCACTCTGAAAAACAAACGAGGATTTGGATGTCTCGTTCCAAACAGGTTTGACAAGAACAACAGTTTTTTTTTTTTAATTCAATCCAGTTCAGAAAGAATCAGCCTGCACATACACAATCTGGCAACATTTCAGCAAGCCCAGCATTCGACCATTCGAGAGTCCATTGATGACGGCTGCGCCTACTGATCGCAAACTTGACCAAGAGAGTCACGAACTGAAACTGGCAGCCATTTTGTGTTCCTCCGGTTTTGTGGCTCTCTGCGTCTCCATTTTCTCTCTCTGTAAATGCAGTCAATTTCCAAACAGCTCCAGAGAACAGCATGAAATCTCTCTCTCGATTAATTTAAGCCCCTGCGGTGCTTCCAAAAGCAGAAATTGCCATTTGAAAAATCACAGGGATGGAAGTGCACCATTATGCCATATGCTTTAGGGACATTAATTACAATATCATTGATGAAATAAATTCCTAAATAATAGAATACTACGGTTAAAACAAGGAGGTTAAAAGGGCATATATGGTGGGCTATGACAGTACAGTAGTAGCACCTTTTTGCAGCATGTACTTCAATTCTTTAACCGCTTTAAAAAGATGAACTTGCAAGCTAATTACCAAAATAATGAAGTAATTACTGCTTTCATAAAATAGCCACTCACTCAGCCGCTAACAGTGCAGAGCAACAGCTTTGAACAAAAGCTTGCAATTTATTTTTATTCCACAGCATTTTGACATTTTGTACATTCTGCTGTTTTTGTTTTTTCTTCATTTCCTCGCATAACAGTAAGAGGTCAGAGACTTTCAAAGCCTTCCTACAAAACATTTCTGCATCATATGCACACTTGCAAAGCCTACTCAAAATGAGGTTTCGGTAACGCTTCCTATGAAGCCTGCATTTATAATGCATTATAAGGGAATTCTTTATGCATTATAATGCATACATAATGCCTTATAAACAATCTTATAATATGTTGTATCATCTCATGAATAATCTTAACAACAGTAATAATACTTGCTTATTTCTGGTAAAAAAAAAAAAAATGTTTAAAGCAAATATCTCATAACCCATTCATAATACCATACGACTGATTAAAAGGAGACTTAACTTTTGTTACTTTACTTTTTTCTTTTTTTTTTTTATTAACAGACAAAAACACAATACTACAAAGGGTTAAACCATATCACGGTACAATAATCAAAACAATAATAATAATTCTAAAAATAAATAAAA
The DNA here is from genome assembly GCF_001515605.1 of Sinocyclocheilus anshuiensis. Lineage (NCBI taxonomy): Eukaryota > Metazoa > Chordata > Actinopteri > Cypriniformes > Cyprinidae > Sinocyclocheilus > Sinocyclocheilus anshuiensis. Next base: position 172,762 of record NW_015552576.1, read on the forward strand.
AGCAAAATAAAAAAACAAACAAACAATAGAAAATACAATAAAATAAAATATATAAAATTCTCAGCCTATCATGAACCTCTTGACCTAGCTATTTGCCCCTCAGCCCATTCTATCTCATACAGTATAAGTAAACCAGTTATTCAGGAAAAAGGAATGCTTATTCAAATACAAATCTTCCCTTAAATGTAATCTCTTGTAAACTGGTTGGAAGATGTTCCATAACAGGCCCCCACATCTATAGATACCAAAGGGAAAGTGATGGGGGTCTAGAGAGAATCCACTCAATAAGGATGCATTTTCTAGCGAGTAACAGGAGCTTATCACAGAGAACAAACCGGTTAGCAGTTAAACCAATGTCTTTTGCTGGCAAGCCAAGGAAAAAAAACCCAGGGTCCTTGGTAAAGTTTATTTTTAAAATATTCCCCATCTTCCGTGCCACCCCCTCCCAAAACTTTCTGATGACTGGACAATGCCAAAAACAATGCACGAAAGTACCAATTTCCCTCTGGCATTTATTGCATAATGGAGAGCGATTACTATTCATCTTATTCAGAATTTGTGGGGTAATGTAGAGTCTTAGCAATAATTTGTATTGCATTTCGACCAGTCTATTGCACATAAATATACTTCTAATAGATTTAACTGTATCTACCCAGTCGTCATCGATATACTCAGTACTGAGGTTTTTCTCCCAAGTACGCCAAATATGATCAATACCACTGTGATCAACTGAACAGAAAAGAAGGTAAGCTTTTGAAATAAGGTGTCGTGTGTTGGTCATTTTCAACAAAAAATCATCTACTGTATATCGCAGTATACAGGCATTTCCCCAGTAGGCTTGAGTTTACCAGAGTTAATAAAATGGCGAATCTGAAGGTATCCCCAAAAACTACCACTTTCAAGCTCAAATTTGTCCTTTAGTTGGTTAAAAGACATTAAAGTGTTATCTAAAAATAAATCACCAGCCACTCTTATACCCTTCCCATTCCATCTATGGAATAAGGATTTTTGAACACCAGGGAGAAAATCTTTATTGCCAGTCAAAGGTGTCAGACCTGACAAAAAGCCCCTTCTCCCTGCGCATTTCATAATGTCCTTCCATACTTTAACTGTGTTGAATATGATAGGGTTGTTTTTAATTTCAGGCCATAACTTAAGGCCCTTACTACTCGTAAGCAGACTTAACAACAAGTCTGGCATCACCGCCCACTCATCAACGCAGGGCTGGGATTTCAAATAAGAATGCAGCCAATTCAGAATTGTACGGGTATGGCAAGCCCAATTGTAAAACTTTAAGTTAGGTAATGCCCGTCCACCACTATCTACTGGCAGTTGTAAGATCTTCATCTTAACCCTTGGCTTTTTCCCTTGCCAGATGAATTTTGAAAAACTTCTTTCCAAATCTGAGATATTCTTTTTAGGAAACCAGAGTGGTAACATTTGCATGGGATATAATATTCGAGGAAGGATGTTCATTTTAATGAGATTAATTCTCCCCATCCAAGATATGGGGAGGTTAAACCAGCGCTCTAGATCATCTTTTATACTTTTAATAAGTGGGGCTAAGTTAAGTTTCCAAAGTTCTGATAAATCAGGTGAAAGTCGAATCCCAAGATAAGTGAGACCTGTTCTAGACCACTTAAAAGGACAACTTGACAAGGAGCTAGTAGAGATATCGCCCCCTAGGGGCATAACTTCAGATTGATCATAATTTATCTTATAACCCGATATCAAACTAAAAGAATCAATAGTGTTGAGAACTGTGGGAATAGAAGATTCCGCATTTGTAAGAAATAGGAGTATATCGTCGGCATATAATGCAATTTTATGAACTGACTGACCAATCTCAACCCCCTGGATATCAGTGTGAGTTCTGATAGTCTCTGCAAGGGGTTCCAGAATTAAGGCAAAAAGGAGAGGGGACAGAGGTATAAGAGGTACCTTGCCTTGTACCACGCCCCAACGGAAAAGGAAGAGAGCGAAGGCCGTTGGTAATAACACAAGCAGTTGGTGCACAGTATAGAGTCCGAATCCAATTAATAAAGTCTGTACCTAAATTAAACTTGCCCAGCACTTCAAACATATCTCGATACCAAAGGGAAAGTGATGGGGGTCTAGAGTGAATCCACTTAATAAGGATGCATTTTCTAGCGCGTAACAGGAGCTTATCACAGAGTAGAAACCGGTTAGCAGTTAAAGCAATGTCTTTTGCTGGCAAGCCAAGTAAAAAAAAAACCCAGGGTCCTTGGTAAAGTTTATTTTTAAAATATTCCCCATCTTCCGTGCCACCCCCTCCCAAAACTTTGTGGTGACTGGACAATGCCAAAAACAATGCATGAAAGTACCAATTTCACTCTGGCATTTATTGCATAATGGAGAGTGATTACTATTCTTCTTATTCAGAATCCGTGGGGTAATGTAGAGTCTTAGCAATAATTTGTATTGCATTTCGACCAGTCTATTGCACATAAATATACTTCTAATAGATTTAACTGTATCTACCCAGTCGTCATCGATATACTCAGTACTGAGATCTTTCTCCCAAGTACGCCAAATATGATCAATACCACTGTGATCAACTGAACAGAAAAGAAGGTAAGCTTTTGAAATAAGGTGTCGTGTGTTGGTCATTTTCAAGACAAAATCATCTATATCGCAGTATACAGGCATTTCCCCAGTAGGCTTGAGTTTACCAGAGGTAATAAAATGGCGAATCTGAAGGTATCCCCAAAAACTACCACTTTCAAGCTCAAATTTGTCTTTTAGTTGGTTAAAAGACATTAAAGTGTTATCTAAAAATAAATCACCAGCCACTCTTATACCCTTTCCATGCCATCTATGGAATAAGGATTTTTGAACACCAGGGAGAAAATCTCTATTGCCAGTCAAAGGTGTCAGACCTGACAAAAAGCCCCTTCTCCCTGCGCATTTCATAATGTCCTGCCATACTTTAACTGTGTTGAATATGATAGGGTTGTTTTTAATTTCAGGCCATAACTTAAGGCCCTTACTACTCGTAAGCAGACTTAACAACGAGTATTCATCACCGCCCACTCATCAACGCAGGGCTGGGATTTCAAATAAGAATGCAGCCAATTCAGAATTGTACGGGTATGGCAAGCCCAATTGTAAAACTTTAAGTTAGGTAATGCCTGTCCACCACTACCTACTGGCAGTTGTAAGTTCTTCATCTTAACCCTTGGCTTTTTCCCTTGCCAGATGAATTTTGAAAAACTTCTTTCCAAATCTGAGATATTCTTTTTAGGAAACCAGAGTGGTAACATTTGCATGGGATATAATATTCGAGGAAGGATGTTCATTTTAATGAGATTAATTCTCCCCATCCAAGATATGGGGAGGTTAAACCAGCGCTCTAGATCATCTTTTATACTTTTAATAAGTGGGGCTAAGTTAAGTTTCCAAAGTTCTGATAAATCAGGTGAAAGTCGAATTCCAAGATAAGTGAGACCTGTTCTAGACCACTTAAAAGGACAACTTAACAAGGAGCTAGTAGAGATATCTCCCCCTAGGGGCATAACTTCAGATTTATCAGTTTATTTTATAACCCGATATCAAACTAAAAGAATCAATAGTGTTGAGAACTGTGGGAATAGAAGATTCCGCATTTGTAAGAAATAGGAGTATATCGTCGGCATATAATGCAATTTTATGAACTGACTGACCAATCTCAACCCCCTGGATATCAGTGTGAGTTCTGATAGTCTCTGCAAGAGGTTCCAGAATTAAGGCAAAAAGGAGAGGGGACAGAGGGCAACCTTGCCTTGTACCTCGCCCCAACAGAAAAGGAAGAGCGCGAAGGCCGTTGGTAATAACACAAGCAGTTGGTGCACAGTATAGAGTCCGAATCCAGTTAATAAAGTCTGTACCTAAATTAAACTTGCCCAGCACTTCAAACATATACGCCCATTCCACACAGTCAAACGCCTTTTCTGCGTCTAAGATAACGGCAAGCACTTGAGTTTTGGATATTTGTGAATACTGTATTATGTTTATCAGTCTTCTGATATTACAATATGACAACCTTTGTTGAAAAAAACCTGTCTGGTCCATTTTTATTAGTTGAGGGAGGAGTGATTCAAGTCTTCTTGCTAACAGCTTGGATAACAGCTTACAATCCACATTTAACAAGCTTATAGGCCTGTAAGAACTGCATTCATCTGATGTTTTTTTTTTTTTCTGGATCAATGAAATATATGCCATGTTTAAGGTAGCCGGTAAACAGCCCTTTTTAAATGAAACAATGTACATGTCTGTTAGAGGTTCTAAAATAAATTTGCTCATTCTTTTGCAAAACTCCGGACCAAAACCATCAGGGCCCGGAGCTTTGCCACCTTTCAGAGACTTAATTGCCTCTAACACTTCTTCCTTTGTGATGGGCTTATTCAGGTCTGCCCGCTGCTCCTTGGATAAACTAGCAAGTTTAATTTGGTTAAAAAAAGAATCACGAGTCAGCTAAGACACTAGTCTCTGATGAGTACAACTTCTGATAAAACTCTCTCATAATTGTGTTAATTTGTTTAGAATCATGAGTTAAACTGCCCTTGCCATCCTTAAGAGATGAAATCATGCTTGCCTCGTTCCTGCCCCTTGCCAGTCATGCCAGCAAACGGCCTGGCTTATTACCGTATTCGTATAGTCTCTGCCTAGCAAAAAGCAATGAGGTCTCCGCCTTTCTAGTTAAGATTTGATTTAAGGCTGAGCGAGCTGCATCTAGTTCTTTCTGCAAAACACGTGAGGGAGTGTTAATAAATGTATTCTCTAAATCCTTAACAAGGCGTTCTAACTCGAGTTGTTTTTCCATAAGACTTTTTTTCCGAGCTGCCGAATGAGATATTATTGACCCCCTAATATAAGCCTTTGCTGTTTCCCAAAGAAGCGATGGATCTGTATCAGGCTGCTTGTTGTTTTCCATAAAAATCATCCATTCTTTTTCAAGAAACTCCAAGAATTTAGGGTTACTGAGCAGTGAAGATTGTAATCGCCAATGGCGAGATGCCGGGTTGATATAAGGTGGAGAGATGACTGCATAAACAGATTTATGATCGGATAAAGTACATATGCCTATAGCACACTCCTTTGTTCTGTCCATAATCTGTCTAGACACAAACACAAAATCTATTCTAGAGGACATCCTACGTGGGTGCGAATAAAATGTAAAGTCTCTAACTTTAGGGTTTATAATTCTCCATGCATCAAGTAGGCCAAAATCTTCACAAAACTTAATCAGTTTAGCGGCCTGCCTTGAAAATGTACTATATTTAGGTGGGTTAAGGTCTATACTGGGATCAAGCGCACAATTCAAGTCTCCACCAATGATCATGTGATTAACAGAAAAGGATGAAATATTAGCAGTTAATTCAGAGAAAAATGTAGGTTAAAATGAATTTGGAGCATACACACTTCCAATAAGGACCCTTTCACCAAAAAGCTGGCCAAGAATAAGAATGTAACGTCCTCCTGTATCTTTTATCATATCCTCAAACCTAAAATGTAACTTCTCATGAATTAAGATTGCTACTCCCCTACTGTGAGAATTAAAGGAGGAACTGAAAACTTGACCCACCCATCCTCGTCTGAGCTTCAGGTGTTCTGTTTCAGTCAGATGAGTACTGTAATATAGCAATCTGAGCTTGTTCCCTTTTAAGATAAGATATAATTTTTTGTCTCTTAATTACATGGTTGATCCCTTTAAGGTTTAATAAAACAATCTTAATATCACGCATAACCTAAATACCCAAAATTATATGAATGGATCGCGGAGAGACATCTGAAATTTGGTTTCAGTATGGACATGCTAGGCACTGAGAAAGCAAAGTATAATGTCACCACTTTAGAAATTAACAAAACAAAAAAACACACATTTTCCAGGTTACCAACACTGACATTTTTCAATGTGAAAAGAAAAACAAACTTAAAATAGAAAGAACAAGCTGCCAACCGGTTTTCGAACAACTTGAAAGAGTAACCAGGTTTTTCAGAACCAATGACCCTAAGAGGCGTAACGGCCACGCTCCAAAAAGATGACCAGTAAAAAACTGTTAACCATCTTTAAACAACCCCCTCCCGCATCAACGACTTTGAGAAGAAAAATACAAACTAGGAACATCAACAAAAATACTACAGAGCATACCACACGGGGGGAAAGAGAAAGTAAAAATGATAATAAATAAAAACAGACCTATATATGCATAAACAAGACTATCATGGCCTCGCAGTCAGTATTTAAAGTCAGCAGAGAAACGGAGAGTAGAGGTCATTCCTGCGGTTTAAAAGAACGACAACACGATAATGACGAGAGCAAACTCAGTTCAGTACCGTACAGTGGGATCCATCGTCAGAAAGTCAAGGCAAACCATTCAAGAATGCCTGGGTTTCTTGTGGGCAATGAAATGAATGTTTCTGTCCCTCGTATGTGAAGCAAAGCACGGCCGGGAATCGCATGGTGAAACGAATGTCACGCTGGATCAGCACCTCGCAAGATTTGTTGAAACTCCAACGTTTCTCCTTGACGGCAGAAGAGAAGTCCTGCTGAATGAAGACTTTCTGACCATCCACTTCCAGGTAGCGCTTGGCCTTTATAGCAGACATTATGCGTTGTTTGTCGGCAAAGTTGTGAAGTTTGATGAGCACCGGTCTCGGTCTGTCACCCCTCTGTGGGCCGAGGCTTCTGTGCGCTCAGTCGACTTTAAAGTGGCCTTTCGCAGTGTCCAGCTCAAGCACCTTTGGTAGCCATGTACCAAAAAATGCAGAGGGCTTAGAGCCTTCAAACCCCTCTTTGAGCCCTAAGATTCGAATCTTGTCTCGCCTTGACCTGTTCTCCAAGTCGTCCACCTTTTCAGATAGCATCAGCATTAACTTTTCTGTTTTTCTCAGCTTGTTTTCCGTCGAGGTCGCGGTGTGTTCAATGTCAGACACTCGGTGCTCTGCGTCGGTAATACGTTTAGTGTTGTCTTCAACGCACTGCGAGATAGCATCCAAAACATTCGTGAATGTTGACAGTTTCTCATCCAAAACTTTGCTGATGCACTCCGTGACTTCACGTGTAAGCTTAAGTGGGTAGCTACATTCGCATGTGCTGCCATCATGTGAATCAGCGTCGGCAGGCCTGCTCCGAAGATTTTATTTGGATTTTGGACCTTTTTCAATCAGAAAAGTACCCCCGTCCTTGCTAGACATGTTGTTGTTCCAAAATATACCTCCAAACAGATGTGAAATTAACTTTTTGTCTAGTTAAAAGTAGAAAAAATGTCGAATGATGCGGGAGCTAGGCCTCCGTGCACCCTCTCAGCTCCATGACGTCATCGGACTCCTTCTTTGTTACTTTACTTAAAGCAGGCAAAGACCACTTGTAAATCGTATGAGCACATTATAAAGCTTTTTGGATGTTTGAAAGAAGACTGTGATTTGCCACTTTGCTTTAAGTGGATGTAGTACGATACTGAGCTACAAACTTTCCAGTGATGTCTGTGAGAAAGGGATATTCACTCGACAAGCTCGCGCATCTGCGGCGCCGCGCGCTCAATCCACTCAGTGTGCTTTGCTTACCAACTGGCGCAAATCAGCTATACAGGCATTAATACTGAATGTTTTATATTCATTGCATACATATACTTCGTAGATATCTTTAATCTCTAATAACTCCATTCTGCTGTCTGTTGTCGGTGTTTCTTTGTCTGAATATGGCGGTTATCACATGCTGTGTGGTATCGGCGTTTGGTATCGGGGCATTTTAACGAGTACGAGTACGAGTACAGGAGCTCAGTATCGGGCCCGATACCGATACCAGTATCGGTATCGGTGCATCCCTATTATTTATCATATGATACAACATAATATATGTTAATAATAATAGGTTGTTTATAAGCAGGGGTGCACATAAGTGGTACGCAGGTGCGCATGCACGACCAAAATAAAAAATATGCACTGTGTAAATAAGTTTAGACCGCTCATTTGCGTTACTGACATGGTTGACAGCTGTCAATGCACAATTAACAAAAAAACTGTAATACTGTATAAGATTTCTATTCAAACTGAAAGCATAAATCTAGGCTATCAGCTGCAATTTTCAAAGCACAATGCAAAACTGTGACATTTCATTTACTGACGCTCTTCAATCTGCAGAGTTAAACACAGTGCATATACCAGCAACCCGCTAAAATAAAAGATCGCTATATATACATATAAATAAATATATACATATATTTAATGGGTCACACTATGTGTGAGGAACAAACCAAATCTCCAGGTGCTCTTATGAGAACCAGGCTGAAAATGTGCACCCCTGTTTATAAGTCATTATGCATGCATTATAATGCATCAAGACCTTTATAATACATTTTAAATACAGGCTTTGTAGAAAGTGTTACTGAGGTGGCTTTCTAAGCTTTCTCATTAGCCACATCTTATGCTTTCAGTTAAAAATATCAGAATCAGAATCAGAAGAGCTTTATTACCAAGTATGTTTACACACACAAGGAATTTGAATGTTCCTATTTATTACAATAAATAGGAACATGCTGGTAAATGCTGATTATAAATATTGATTATGGGAAGTTTTATGGGAAGTATATGGCCACTCTGCTTTATGAATGCATTCGGTTTTGCATTGTTTTACAATAATTCAACAGCCCATCATTAATTATTCTGCTTATACTACAATTACCACAGCTCAAGACTTTGTCTAGATGTTTTACGTTAAAAACTCGTTAAAGTTTCGTTACGTTAAAGTTTTTTTTTTTGTAGAACTAATTACAGTAACACTTTATTTTACAGTGTCCTTGTTACACATCAGATGTACTTACTATACTAATAACAGTAAATTATATATAATTACATGCAATAATCCTAAACCAAACCCTACCCCAACCCCTTTTTAGTAAGTAGTTAATAATTAAGTAATTGTTAATTAATATTACTCAGTTCTTAAATATATAATTACACTGCAACAATGACACCATAAAATAAAGTGAAACTCTAATTTATTAAGTATCTCATAACAAGCTGAAACGTGATTTTAAAGCCAGTAATGGAGGATTTAGTCACTGATGTGCAGGTATTCGAGACTCAGACAGTGTGTGTGTGTGTGTTCAGCAGTAGCATCTCTACTAATAGCAAAGCTGCTTCATGTTAACTGCTGTAAGAGCAGTGACGTTGCCACCTTGCTACTAAGAAATGTCATGTAGCTTTTAAGTTGCAAACATATTTTATCGATAAAGATGCGGGAAAGTGGTGATAACATTTCAGTGCACATGTATGTTTCCGTGTGTGTGAGTGTGTTAATGATATCCTACTATTTATTATGATATTATTTTTAATATAATAATATTTATTATACCATTATTGATTCTGTGACACCTGAGCTGAAGAAAAAAAAAAAAGCAAGTGTTGCGGCTGATTGACCTCTTTCAACTTTTTTTGCAAGTACTTAAAGGGGTCATATGATGCGATTTAAATTTTTCCTTTCTCTTTGGAGTGTTACAAGCTCTTGGTGCATAAAGAAGAGAACGTCAAGTTTGCCACGCAACGAAATTGCTCTTTTTAGGGGAAAAGGCTCTTTTAGCGTGCTGAGGCGCACAGGGGAGATGATCATCTGCAACACAAACAGGGGGTAGTGCAGCCTGATG
>NW_015552576.1:182520-187063 GCF_001515605.1 Sinocyclocheilus anshuiensis
GCCTAGAGCTGATCCGTGCTGGTCGCTGAGGAAATACATCAACTTTCACCGTGGACGAAGTGGAGTTCAGCCCGGGGTTGTCACATGTGGTTGCCGCTCATCCGTTGCATCCGCCGGGCACGCCATTCTCGACCCCGCCGCCTCAGCTCACTCTATCCCCACCTCAGCGCACGCTAAGCCGGGGCTTCCGCTCACGCTAGCCCAGCCCTTTTTAGCAGCATCATATGACCCCTTTAATATTGTGATAATGAAATATTCACTTTGTCACCAAAACTCTCTCTTTTTTGTGGCAGATCATTAGACCGTCATGCTGTGTCAGAAGTCTGTTTGAAAGCAGTTTCTGGATGTACATTTAAATGCAAACACTGCCTGTGAATTCATTGGTTTACAGTGCAGCAAGACAACACGTCAGTTGTCTAAACTTTAAAATGCAACCACTGTTTGCAGATATCATAAAAATGAAGAAACCGTGCATTATATCTTGAATGCTTGGATAAAAGCATCTGCCAAATGCATAAATATGAATGTACTTTTCATTGTTGAATTAAATGTATTTATAACTAACACTGCGATGCATCATGCGATTGCCTCATCAACACATGGAACATGAAATGCTTCCCTGTAATTTAGCCAAAATGGAATATTTTTGATAGCAGCATACTGTTCGTACCAACATTTTGCACCTATAAGAGCATCTATGATGCTTTAAAAAAAATTTGGAATAAAGCCCGTGTTCTTTAGTCTGTTTCCTCCTACTTCTTTTTGGCTTTATCTGTTCATCTGTTTTTTGTTCTTCAGTCTGTTTCTATTATGTTGGCTCACTATGCCAAACTTGAATGAGATTTTGTAATATCTCAATTATAATACTAGGTGGATTGTGCCCAACTATTACTGCTGGCGTTTTGAGAAAGAGCCACATTAAGGTAACAAATACGCATTCATCTCTTGCCAAAGTATGAGTGAGTCCGGGACATTTGGTTAGCCTTGATGTATATGCGCTGTCAATGAGACATGCCCTCAAGCGTGTAAACAGTGCAGATAAAGAATTAATTACCTTTACGAGCGATCCGAATGCAGTTGATCCGCGTCTCCTGAGGATAAAACAGAGAATGGATACAAGTTATCAGGGCTATCTGAGGGTAAGATCATAGCGTGTGTGTGATTTATGTGAATATCTGACTAGAAATCCCACGGGCAGCCAGAATTAAATAGAAATGCCTTTGATGACATGCACTAGCAAATGAATGAGAACATCAGCTGGACATGAAGGCTCAGTCAAGCTGTTATGCTGTCTACAGTCAACATACGTTGTCTGCTAAGTCTACATCCAAAATGAATAAAACATCATAAGTGACATGCTCTACATAATCAGCAACATGCAGTACAAACAGCTTTTCTCACAAGAAACACAGTTTGACCTCGTTGTATCTTATTTACCCCTAAAAAGGGAACACCTTAAGGGTACATATATTTTACTACCATACTAACCCAACTGTAACATGGTGTAACAATGATGTACCACAAAACAGAAAAGTTATTTATTTGCATTTTTTTTTTTAAGTTTCGTATACAGATTTCTGATCATGGGAATCAGTGAAAATGGCTAAAATGCTGTAGTATGCAAGCCAGGCCAGTAGTTGGTGATGTCACTTTGTAAAGAACCGTGTGCATACCTGTAGAATGAACATGTAATAGGCATGTGCATGATGCCAACATGTGCACAAATTAGCATTTTTTATAATTTACACAGAGATAACGGTGTCATTTTCAAAAATGTACACTCTGAAACCTATTTTTACATTTTCAGGCCCCAAAAATGTATAACGTGTAAATGAATGGCCAAAACATATATATATACTGTATATATATATTTATTTTAGTTATTTTTATTTTTAAAACAGTGTTGTGTAAACACCCCCTTACTACAACATTTTGCTAATGTTCCCATTAAATTTTGAAAACATTATTTCTGAATGTTCAGAATGTCCAGTTTATGTCCTTTATATATATATATATATATATATATATACAGTATAGAATTTTTATTTTTTTCAAAAAAATTGATTACACTTTATTTTAATGTGCCCCTGTTACAGTGTCATTATACATTTAAGTACTGAGTAATATTAATTAGTACTTTTGGCTTAGGGTTCCTTGCATGTAATTATGCATAATTTATTGTTATTATAAAAATAAGTACATGTAACATGTAACAAGGACTCCTTAAAATAAAGTGTTACCAAAAAATAAATTAACAATGTATAAATGATGTTGTTGTGCTAATATTTTGAGAATGTTGTTAAGCACCACATAACTCTGAACAAAAATTAACATTAGAGGAACAACCTTTATTCATAACTTTGAGAGAATCTTGACAGAACATTTCTGAGAATGTTCCCAGTTAGCTTGGAATACACAGCTTCCTTGGGTTAGATGAGGTACAAAGTTGGCCTATTGTACAGTGACAAGCTGTTGTAGCCCTAAATGTACAATTTGTGCAACTATGATTTCAATAGATTAATCATTAACATGTTTCTAAGTTAATATACAATATTGTAATTAGCAAAAAAAAAAAAAAAAGAGTCTCATGGCCTTATGATGTGTCTAAAATACTGTCTACATGGCTAGCTCACTAGGTTTTGGAACAGAGCCTACGAGTCCAATCCAGCCCTAAGCATTTCTCACACACACACACACACACACACAAACAGGATGAGCTACACGGACATATTATCAAATTAAGATTTACAGGTGCAAATTGTGGCTTTATGTGGCAATTATGCAAATTCATCTACCTAGATTGGAGTCGAGACCTTTCTCACCCAAACTGCCTGTAAATTGCCTTTTAAATTGAAAACTAGCACCGAGTTGCTTTCTCCTCTCTTTCACCGGGGCAGATGTGACATATTTACCACCGTATTTTAACATGTCATTAAAACATGTGTTCGGCAGTCCTCTGTCGAGGTTGTGGGGCACTGAGGGGCAGCGCTGAAATTAATCGCCGTCAGATGATATTCGATATGATATGCAGGTCACGCTCAACACTGCTTTACAAGTGGCTGTTAAGGGTGGTGATGCCCAGCTATTTCCCACAATTCAATGCGGTCAATATTCAGAGTGAAAATGCGTCTGTCTGTCACACCCACAAAAGTGATTGACTTTTATACGTCCGTGGGAATGTGAATAGGAGAGGTAAACAGCCACTGCATTCATAATTCACTTAAGAAAATGTCAGTGGAGTGCAAAATTCGCTGCATAATTTGAGGTCCTCTCACGTCTACAGTGCAAACAATGCAGGATGAGTTATGTAGTGAAGTTTAAAACGTATTAGCAGGATTAAGGGTTTGGAGCAACAGTAATAGCGAAGCTTGCCTCTCCTACTAATACATTCTGTTTTATTCTAAAATGCATTTGTCTATTTTAAAACTCAACACATTGAGCTGCAGTAAGCCACTTTAGTCATAGTAATTACTGTTTAAATTCAGAGCAAGTCTAATAGAGCAAACCTGCACCTAATTATCACAAATAATTGTCAAAATAATAAGCAACAGCACAGCCGAGCATCCAGCGTCGCTCACATTAAAAATATTTATTTAGGCTGATTAAGATGGAAATGCTTGTGGTTCAGATAAATAATAACCTGAATGAATTTGACTCATCTTGTGCTAGAATAAACTCACTTTGAGCGGCGAGTGTCAGACAGCGTTGAGTGGTCGATGCTGCTGTTTATGACCTATTATGTATTCATTACTTCCCATTAGAGGAGGGATTTCTAACGCAATCCCATTATTGGATACAATGGTACCTTTTGTTTGTAGCGATGAGCCAGCCAGCCAACACGAGTCAAACTGAGTGTGTTTGTCTTGTTCTCTAAATCTATAACCCCCCTTTTTTTTTTTACTTCGGGGACACTACAGAGTCATTTCCGTGACCAGGAGACAGAATACAACTCCATAGGCCTCATTAAAATGACAACTGATGATCAAATGCTTCTCTCTATTGTGCTTGCAGAGGAACTTTCATGTACCACAGTCTGGATCTTGGCGTATCACCTCAATACATCAAACAACTAAATAAGCAGCATCCTAATAGAAGTAAATAAGATATGTTGTGCTCAACTGAATCATGTCCTTAAATAGCTTTCCAAGGTTGCTACAGAAGCAGATTATATCTTCAGTGGTAGTTATTCATTCTCATTAATTATATAAGTATACATAATTTATCAGTGTATATAGTTTACTTGTCTGATGTCTATTTCCCAATTCTCCACCCAACATCAAAGTTGACTGAAAACGAAGAACTGGTTTTGGTGCATTAATCAAGCTTAAAGGGGTCATAGGATGCCCATTTTCCACAAGTTGATATAATTATTTTGGGTCTTAATGAAAAGTCTGTAACATAGTTTGGTTAAAATTTCTCAATGGTAGTGTAAAAAACACCTTTTTTACCCTGTCAAAAACAGCTCTTTTCAGAGCACGCAGTTTTGTAGCATTTTCCTTTAAATGTTAATGAGCTCTGCTGACCCCGCCCCTCTCTTCCGAGC
>NW_015552576.1:188841-194051 GCF_001515605.1 Sinocyclocheilus anshuiensis
TCTTATGATACTTTTGGGAAACGCAGCCCTGTTTGAATGCACTGTCAGCAGTGAGTGAATGCTCTTTGTGATTGATTGATTGGTTCTGTCTTGCAACATTTCCGTGTGTTCAGATGAGCAGGGAAATAGTTCTATCCTACACAATTACTCGCTAACAAAGGTTATTCGTCCAATTCAATGCATATTGTACGCATTCGATACTCGCGTCAGTATCGATATATCGATACTTCGGATCGATACGCCCATCCCTACGAGCTGCTCTCTAAGGGACTGTTTACTTCAGCCGCATTCATTGTGAAACTTGCTAATTAGCACATTATTAGGAAAGGTGATTTGAAAAGATTCATTAAAAAAACCTTACACTCACTTCCTCTGTAGGTGAAGCTGGATCACGAATGATTCGCGCGAACATAGACGCATTTATGTAGATCGGAGGCGCATTCCCTTCAGAAGCAAACAATCCACTGCGTCTTCAGCGGCTCAGATGTCGGGAGTAAATGACTACTGGTTATGTTCATTATTACATCCAACAACAGAACACCTCATTCGCTTAGGAGACATTCTTGTCTACATCTGCTCCGGCGGTGAAACAATGGCGGGTCTCTTGTTTTCTGGTTGCTTAGTAGGATGTAGACAGTAGGGATGTGCAACTCCATAACTGAGGCTGATGTGAAACGCATATTAATGCATAGCCAACGATACGATACATATGAAGCAGCTACCGATGTGATGCGATACGATTCACCCCTATTATGATGCAGTGCAATCCAATTTCGATTCGATTCAACACAATGCGATTCAATGCAATATTATGCAATGGAAAAAAAATATATATCATGCAACGCAATTCAATTTGGTACAGATAGTTTACTTTTATCTCGTTATTTATATTTTATTTATTTTACAAATTGCATAGGTTTTTAATCAAAATTTCCATCTCTCTTATAAAACCCAAAGTGTTTCCAAACATTGGATTTGAAATTATTTGGAGAAATCAATCTACATATAAAATATTGGTCACTTTCTAAATAATAAAAGTATAGTGCATACTTATAATTATATATAAATAAGTCGGTTTTTACCAGTGCAAATACTGTATGTTAGAAATGATGCATCACAATACAAATGCCAACCTGAATCCGATGCACACTTTTTTATATCGATGCATCACATAGTTAACTCTTATGTTGATCTTACCCTCCCTATAGAACAGTGCTACTCTTCTAAAGATAAAGCGATGCAAACTAATCTTTAAAATAGTCTGTAATACTCATAGTAATGGGAAAACCACCATGCCAGAAATAGAGTTTAACCATATAAAGTATACAAATGTATACAAGACATATTTATCCAATCGAACCTGGGAGTTTGGCCTCTTCGTATTGTAAGATAACAAGAGAGTAGCTCCTTAGCAGGTAAGCATCTAGTTTAAAACGTATTAAACATTATTACAAAAAAATTGCAGCTATCTTTGTTATCCTTTCCATTTGATTTTTATTTCCATAATAAGTTGTTCATTCAATAGTGTTCGACATTCTCCAACTCCATCAAAGTGATGTAAAATAAAAAGTGAGTGTCTTAAAATTCGAACATAAGTGGTCACAGGAGATGCACTTCTTATTCTCAGATGGAAATAGTAATGCATGTTTTGGTTGACGACTTGCACCAAAATGCATCTTAATACCAGGTGGAAACAGGGTTTCTGGGGTATTTTATATAATTTGCAGGCATCAGGGACCTGCTATCAATATGCCAGAGGCTCTTGGAAATTCTTAGGGAGGTGGGATGTCTGAGATGGGTTCTTGTGCTGATGTTTCAAGTGAGAAAATTAAATGGCAAATGATCTGATGAGAATACCAGGAAAGAACCATCAGTCTGGTCTCAAAGAGTTGATGAGCTGAAGAGGATAGTATGTGTTGCCTTGCAAAGAGTTCAAGAGCTGAATAGACCTTAATAAGACCTGTTCTGAAAGCACACTAAAGAAGAAGACTATTCAACTTTTAAACCATGGCCAAAAGAGTATGGCACTTATATGATTCAGATCAAATGGATCTTGTCAAAGAGTCAACAGATTGTCACAGACTCCATCACCTGTAAAGCAACAGAAAACGTTCAATGTGTGAACACTCCTGAACAAGCTGATGACTGCTCAGCCATTGATAGACATCATACGGCTTCTGTAGGGAATCCATGGGAAGTTGGTATCTTCTTGATGTGGCAATGCAAGAAAAATAACCAGCGGATGCCAGCAAAAGGCTATTCCCTACTGGATGAAGCTGCGACATCCACATCAAGGAGCAGAGAAGATGCCTCTGGGGTATAAAATCAAGGAAGTCATCTTGAGTTATTTAGGTAAGCGACACCAGCAGTGGGAAAACTTGATGTGTGATGATGCACAAGAAGTCTCAAATGAACCAGGTGTTGTGAAGCTTGTGGGCCTCTTCTGTAAATTAATTTTAACTTATTCATGACTAGAATGTAACTGTTTCTCATTATTATTGTAGAATTACAGCAGCATAGCTGACATCAATGCATTATTTTAGTTTTTAGTGTGCTGCTTCTGTTGAGGTGCAATATACGCCAGGTTCTTATTTAAAGTGTAGACTGGATATTTTACAATTTTTTTGGTTGTAAAAGGAAAGTTCAACTGATTTCAAGCATTTGTACAATCAAAAAGAAAAAAAAGTTTATGAACCCCTTTTCTGTTTTTTTCTGTATTTCTGCATTGATCGTAATTTAAATTACAATTATAGATAAACAAAATTTGACATAATAACACTCACTACTGCACTTTCATTTATTTTATTTAATACATTATTCGTTCACAACGATGGGTGGAAAAAGTAAGTGAACCCTATAATTAGTAACTTGTAGATCCTTATTTAGCAGCAAACCATGTTCTGCAGCTGCTCATAAAAATCCCACCCCACATTCAGTTTCAGTCTATCAGAATTTCTGGATTGTCTTGGTACAGTAGTACAGCCCTCTTTCGTTTATGTCACAGTATATTAGTTGGCTAAAAGGTCAGGACTTATTTTCTTTAGTTGATTTACAGTACTTGTGTGCTTTGGGTCATTGTCTTGTTGCATCACATTCTAAAGTCGTTAATTCTCTGTAAAATATTTTGATACTCTTCTGAAATCTTTTTTTTTTTTTTTCAATGTTCACCTATCCACAGACCAGTTTTCCAGATGTTTTGTGGAACATCCACGTGGTCTTGGGCAATAGTGAGAAATGCCTCATGCTTAAACAGCACTGGTTTCTTTTGTGTCATCATTTCATTTCATTCTACTTGCAGAGATTTCTGAAAGTCTGCTCTTATCCTCGGGTTCTTTCAGGTTTGTCCATTGTGCTCTTATAGTGATCTCCAGATGCCCATTCAAAGAGAGAGTAGCAACAGTCCAGAATTTTCTCCATTTGTAGACAGTGTATCATTACGTGGATTCAAAAACAACACAGGTCTGAAAAGTACAGCTGTCTGTGTGCCAAGTCATTATGTCTTAGATCAGAAAACATTTTACAAGCAAGCAATGCAGGAAAAAAAATACACGTTCAAACGGTTCACAAACGTATTATTGACTGCATATGTCTTTGATACCCCAATGTAGATTCCAAGATAGAGGATCAAAGCTCAGACAAGTATATTATGCTTGAATACACTATATCTGATGGTGTGGCCAACAATTTATTATTCAGTGATAATATGCCTAATAGACGCTGCCTTCTCTCTTTATCTCAGGATACAGGTTTGCATTATTGCTTGGCCCAGTTTTCAGGCATGTTAGCACTTTTCTGAATGAATGAATGAATGAGTTAATTAATTAATTAATTAAACTACACTTTTATTTAAAGCATTTTGCATGGCTATCACTTTGCAATGGGTATGTTTGGAATAAACCAAACTCTCCAAACAATTTCCCAATTCTTCTTGAACATCAAAATGACCACAATCAATCAATCAATCAATCATGCTTATGGAATACTTCTATCTATTTGCAAATTTTCATTGGCTTCTCTTCCCAAGCTTTCTCCAAGAAAATGTGTACTAACAAGGAGTGCATATGAGTGTTCACTGGGCAGATGTGATTGGGCACTCACCCCTCTGAAGTTGCTGGAGGCCTGGAAGTAGATGAGATAGTTCTTGCTGGGGTCCAGAGGTGTGTTCCAGTAGCCGTTGTAGGTGTGGTTGTCCCCTACAGTGAATGGTGTAGCCTCAGGTAAGCTGCTGGGCGTGAGTTCGGCAGTGTAGTAATGAGGCGGAGCACCACTTGCCCCTCCACCTCCTCCGGGACTCTCCCCGTGGGAGGAAGGAGCAGGGAAACACTCCATGTGACCCAGCTCCCTCCGCCTCACCTGTCTGGAGCCATCCTCCTCCACCACCACATGATAGGCGCTGTACAGGAAGATGGAGCAGACTTTACACACTGAACTATACTGCACTGTATTTCCACTCACTGTAACACGTGACTTCAAGTGCTTAGTGAAACAATCACTAAATATAACAAAAGTAGATTATACCATGAGATGCTATAGAAAGCAATTTGGTTTGCCATGGAAGCAATTTTGTTTCTGTGTAGCTTAGAGCAGAACTCAAACACTTTGACCATATTGATGCATATTGACCAATTTTACAATTGAACATTGCCTTCTTCAAAATATGGACCTTGTGAGTATACACAGCGAAAATCGTGTCCCAGCGATTTTCTATTCTTCATAGTATCCAAAGAAGTCTTCAAGTGGGATGCCGCTCAGAGCCGGCGTATAGTGTCTCTTTGGATGTTACCAAAATGGTGACCTTTCAAACCATTCTTCATCTTTGAGAAAATGAAAAGGCTGCAAGGAGCCAAGTTGGGGTTATAGGGTGCGTGGTGAAGCACCATGATGTGTTTTTCAGCCAAAGACTCTCTGACAGCCAAAGCACTTCAACTCGGTGCGTTGTCGTGATGCAGATGATAGTGCAGCTACCCAATTTCACACTAAATTTTATCGCATACCGCTGTTCCAAACTTGCTTGCATTTTTCTTAATACGAGGCACTTGCACAGAGTGTCACCAAAAAAATAAAAATAAATAAATGTTTCAACTCTGAATCTGGAATGCAACTAATCAGTGCTCCAATGTATACCTGACACCCCACCCTAAGTGACCTTGGACAGCCTCTCCCTTCACAGAGCCCTTCTCAAGCATAGGAACTTCATATATATATATATA
>NW_015552576.1:194642-196005 GCF_001515605.1 Sinocyclocheilus anshuiensis
AAATTAAAAATGGCCGACGCCCAAAATGGCTGACATGGAAACATTTGGTATGGTTCGACTCGGCATGATGCACCGAATCTAAAGAGACCTGTTTTGTGATTTTTGGCCAAACCATTCAGAAGTTATAAGCAAAAATATGCATTTTTTATATCTCCTGACCACTAGGGGGCACTGCGCCGTAACACTGCAGGTAGTCTCAGGTCACGTTAGTTATAACACACAGCAAGTTTGGTCTCAATACGCCAAACCGTTGTGGAGATATAGCCTCACATCCATTTTTACGTGCTTTTCATAGAATTCCTTCGTGCGTTATTTGAGAAGGGTGGGACGAATCAACTTGAATTCCATAACTTTTTGCCAGCATGGTCTGAAGATGATCTGAGCCAATTTTGGTGAGAATCAGACAAACCGTCTAGGACGAGTTAAAAAATTAGGTTTTCAACATAAATCAAAATGGCGGACAGGAAGTTCAGGTTAATGTGGCATATTTGGTATCTATGTTGTCAGCATAATCCACAGAATATCTTGAGACCAGTTTCATTGCAATAAGCTAATGCAATCAAAAGTTATTAGCATTTTTATGAATGTAATTATTAATGGTTAATGAATGGTTTATTACTCGTGACCAATAGGTGGCGCTGTTACCAAATTGATGTGGCGTTGTCAGTGTGAGGTCACAATGGCACAAACAAAGTTTGGTGCAAATATGTCAAAGTTTCGCAGAGATACAGCCTCAGATGCATTTGGGCATTTTTCCAGCAAATTCGTTGATGCGCTAAACGAAAACCGTTTTGTATATCGACACAATATCCATAAATTTTTGCCAGCTTGGTCTGAAGATGATCCGAGTCAAATTTGGTGAAAATTGGACTAACGGTCTAGGAGGAGTTCGAAAAAGTAGGTTTTCAATATGAATCAAAGTGGCGGACTGGAAGTTCAGTCTATTATGGTAAAATTGGTATCGATAATCTCGGCATGATCCAAGGAATCTATCAACATCAGTCTCATTACAATAGCCCAATTTATTCAAACGTTATCAGCATTTTTGTAAATTGCTTTATAACTTTTGACCACAAGGTGGCGCTGAACCCAAAATTTTTGTGTACCATCAGGGCACGGTGCTGAAGATGCATACCGTTTTCGTAATAACAAAGTCTAAGCGTTCTTGAAATATTGAATTGTTTAACAAAATTCAAAATGGCCGACGCCCAAAATGGCTGACATGGAAACATTTGGTATGATTCGACTCGGCGTGATGCACCGAATCTAAAGAGACCAGTTTTGTTATTTTTAGCCAAACCATTCAGATGTTATAAGCAAAAATATGCATTTTTCATATCTCCTGACCACTAGGGGGCACTGC
>NW_015552576.1:196100-196179 GCF_001515605.1 Sinocyclocheilus anshuiensis
GACAAATCAATCCATAACTTTTTGCCAGCATGGTCTGAAGATGATCTGAGCCAATTTTGGTGAGAATCAGGAATCAGAC
>NW_015552576.1:196267-196456 GCF_001515605.1 Sinocyclocheilus anshuiensis
AAAAGAATTTCCCATTTGTGCCTTACGGTTCAAAAGTTATTAGCATAAAGAAATTGCAACTTTGGACAAGTGGTGGCGCTAGAGAGTTGGAGTTAGAGACTCCAAACTTTCCAAACTTGATGTTGAGACTGTCCTCTATCAGTGTGCCAAATTATACAACTTTCCCGCAAGCGGTTCTAGCGGTTCTAT
>NW_015552576.1:199802-201375 GCF_001515605.1 Sinocyclocheilus anshuiensis
TGTAATCAAATCATTTTGGGGTGTTCTGTGTGAGGTGGCAATGGCACACACAAAGTGTGTTGTCATTATGTCAAAGCTTTGAAGAGATATAGCCTTATAGTCATTTTGGCAACATGCCTAAAATTTGTAGCAGCGCTGTACGAAAACGGTTTTGTTTATCGACACGAAATCCATAACTTTTCGTCAGCACAGTCTGAAGATCATCTGACTCGATTTTGGTGAAAATCGGACCAACGAGTGGCGGGGAGTTAAAAAAATAAGGTTTTCAACATAAATCAAAATGGCGGACAGGACGTTAAGGTTAGTGTGGAATATTTGCTATCTATGTTGTCGGCATAAGCCACGAAATATTTTGAGACCAGTTTCATTGCAATAGGCTAATGCAATCAAAAGTTATTCCGTGTTCATTCGACTCGGCATGAGCCAAGGATTCACAGGAAAAAAGAATTTCCCATTTGTGCCTTACGGTTCAAAAGTTATTAGCATAAAGAAATTGCAACTTTGGACAAGTGGTGGCGCTAGAGAGTTGGAGTTAGAGACTCCAAACTTGCTGTGGTGAATGTTGAGACTGTCCTCTATCAGTGTGCCAAATTATACAACTTTCCCGCAAGCGGTTCTATGGGCTGCCATAGACTTGCGGCGGAAGAAGAAGAAGAAGAAGTAGAGGAAGAATAATAATAGCGCCAAGGATTTCAATAGGTGACTACGCACCTTCGGTGCTTGTCCCCTAAATATAGCTGCAAGCAGCAATCAATAAGGTTACAATTAACAACAGAGCCCAAACTTAAATTCAATTGCTACTTATTTTTAACTGTAATAATCAACACTCAAATACAAATTAAAAAATGTATGCAAACATGTAAATTGTTTGTAAATTAACTTCTAAATTAGGCTATACAAATTATATTTGTTGTTGAAATATAATAATTCACAGTCATAACTTGTTTCATAAAATATTTATTTAAACATATACATTAAATAATTAAGAAATCACTAACAGGTAAAATAAAGATAATGAAGTATAGGCCTAGTCTAATATTTCACAAAACGCTCTTCACTAGATTTCATTTCTCGAGCAAATACATGCTATGAGCTGTAGACACTGATGACTTGCCTGAGGTAAATGCAATGCTAAGTGAAATTTTGTTTTCAAGCTGTTTTAATGACGTCTTTCCACAGTTGAAACACTAATTGAGTGATTATGTGAGAGGTGAGATGTTCATTCATGTATATTTCGCATTAAAACTAGTAAAAAAGATGAAGGGATGATCGTGCTCACTCGCAGCTCCACGCTTCCGTTAGAACTGACGCGTTAGTATACAGCGATATGTCGCACCACATCAAAGAGCATTTATTGATCAAAGAGCACCAAAACGGCATTTATTGTCTGAATTTCCTGAAAATGATTTGTTCAGTACACATGCGTACCGAACCGAAAGACCCGTACCGAAAATTCCCGGTTCCCGGTTGTGTACCGTTACACCCCTAATATACAGTATATATATATATATATATATATATATATGAGTACACCCCTCACATTTTTGTAAATATTTTATTATATCTTTTCATG
>NW_015552576.1:205048-223784 GCF_001515605.1 Sinocyclocheilus anshuiensis
ATTAAATGATTTGTTCAGTACACATGCGTACCGAACCGAAAGACCCGTACCGAAAATTCCCGGTACAAATATGTGTACCGTTACACCCCTAATATACAGTATATATATATATATATATATATATATACAGTATATATATATATACACAGAGTATAACTCACGTTATATTTGCAGCAGCAGTATTTCTTACATGCTCACAGCAGCATATATATATATATATCCCTGAAAGACCCAAATTTAGGAAAAAAAAACCTGAAAAATTATTTCACCATTTATATGTTATATACTGTATATTGTGCTTGTTACCTCACAGGTGCTCCTCTCCCCAAGGCTGGACGCAGGAGTACAGTTATGGTGCTCTCAGATTCACTCAGTGGAGAGGGGGCACCTTCATAATCAAACGCAGGTGCTGTGAAGGGAAACGAAACGAAAGAACAAACAGATGGGATTAAGATACTGATTTCTGTGCCAGCGTGAACACTGTCTGAGTGACTTGAGAACTGGACCAGTGAACTAGTCTTTGCCCTGGTCCGCACATTGTATTGAACGATTTATTTTTATATTGTTCAGCTTACTGACTCAATCATTCAGTCAGTTCAACTCTGTAATTCGTTTGCAGTTAACAGCTCACTGGAGGGGAAGAATATCACTAAACAAAGGCCTAAAATACAGGTTTAGAATGACATGAGGATGAGTAAATAATGACAGAAGTTTCATCTTTGATCTATTCTTTTGAAAAAAAAAACGCCCCAACCACCCAGCAACTGTAACACAAAAATATTTCAAATTAGTTTTGGTTTTCCACTGACTTGAAGGCTTTGCTCCACAGTGAACAAAATCCGCCCCAGACAGAGCGCACCACACAAGGGCAATGAAACACAGTAATGGAGGCGGATGAGAGCGATCCACAGTCCTTTATAAAGTCTCTTGATGGGTGAGCGCAGAACAGAGCTCCTGCTCCCATTCCTGCTTATTATCGGAAGTCAATTAGTGAGCCGGTACAGGGAAACGGGTCAATGTCTCAGCCTTCAGCATACCAAAACGAGCAGAAAACCTAGAGTCGAAAGAACGAGATCCGCCATCACAGCGCTAGTGTTAGATCTGAGGACTGAGGGATGTTACGATTGACTTGCTTATAGGAACAAACCTCAGAAAGAAGCACACAAATAAACACACAGAAAAGTTTCACTCAGCTGGATTACTGTGTGTGTGTGTGGAGATATTTAAAGGAACAGTTCATGCAAAAATCCCCTATTCACCCACAAACCCATTTAATGCAAAGCAGGGAAGCTACTGAATGATTTCAGAAGACTTTGTATACAGTACATGAGTTGTATAGACAAATATTAAGGTGCCTTTTAAGGCAAAAAAAAAAATAATGCTGCTGCTGCAATCAGTTATAAAAACGTAAGTTTTGTTGAGATAACATATCCAACTTAACTAAACTAAAGTTATCTACACTTTACATACTTTTTTGAACACATTACTTAGTCTAATGTTGAATTACTAACAACTTTTCATTCATTCATTCATTCATTCATTCATTCATTTGTTTGTTTGTTTATTTATTTGTTTGTTTAGACACCAAAGGTTAGTAGAGTCAACATTTTAACTAATAAATCTCACTATACTTCCACACTTGATTAACCACAGTACATTAATGCAATTGTTTTGTTTTACACATTCTCTGAAATGTTGTTTAAATATACAAATGCACCATTATCTAATTAAATTTGCCATAATTTGCATAGATTTCCTGAACAGAAACCTGAACACTGAACAAAACCAAGTTCA
Organism: Sinocyclocheilus anshuiensis; assembly: GCF_001515605.1. Lineage (NCBI taxonomy): Eukaryota > Metazoa > Chordata > Actinopteri > Cypriniformes > Cyprinidae > Sinocyclocheilus > Sinocyclocheilus anshuiensis. Next base: position 206,843 of record NW_015552576.1, read on the forward strand.
AAATTCCTATTTCTTTTTGTTGACATATTTGAGTTAGTGTTTGCAGGAAGGATTTAGGATCTCTAACTCCATAAATCAGAAAATTATGGAAGTCCGTTTCCACCACTAAATAAAATAATAATAATAATAATAATAAAACAAGGTAATTGTGACTTTTTCATCTCACAATTGCTACTTTTTTCTCACAATTCCAATTTCTGACTCAGAATTGTGATTTCATATCTCGCAATTTGGGAAAAAAAAAGTAACAATTGTGAGATATAAACTTGCGGTAACACTTTAGAATAGGGAACACTTATTCACTATTAACTACGACTTTTCCCTCAATAAATTCCTAATTTGCAGCTTATTAATAGTTAGTGAGGTAGTTGTTAAATTTAGGTATTGGGTAGGATTAGGGATGCAGAATAAGGTAAGGTAGAATAAGGCATTAATATGTGCTTAATTTGTACTAATAAAGGGCTAATATTCTAGTAATATGCATGCTAATAAGAAACTAGTTAAGAGACCCTAAAATAAAGTGTTACCAAACTTGCATTGCGAGAAATAAAGTCAGAATTGCGAGATGCACTGTAAGAAAATAGTGCATCATTTTTTGTCCTCAGAATTAGACTTTATGACTCACAATTGTAAAAAACACAAAGTTTATATATCACAATTCTGGGAAAAGAAATCAAGATGTAAACAAAATTGTAATGTAAACTAAATTGTGGGGGGAAGTCAAAATTGTGAGATAAAAATTCCTTACCTTGTTTTATTTTTTAATCAGTGGCAGAAACGGGCTTCCATATTGTCAACAGCAAGATAAAAAAAATCACCATGCTTTAGGAGTAAAAAACAAACCCTTCTTTAAGAGTAGTAAAGGTTTTTTCTAAAACTGTAAAGTTGGTGTATGCAAGTGCTACTGAAGTAAAGTTTTAGGCTCAGTGCATGAGGGGAAAAAAAAAAAACTTGAATGTAATGTAATCAAAACAGATAAAAGGTAATAAAATATGCACCTAAATATGTATTTAGATGTTTTCTTTCCACTTGTCTGAATGAAGAGAAGTTGTGGAAGCAAAATAGCCCTGTGTTGGTGTGTGTCTTACACTAAATTACCTATAAGGCTTTGGGGACAGGTTACGTCAGTGTATGCGACTGAAAACGGAGTTAACGGATATAACAATATAAGAGTTTTGCACAAGAGACTGAGTTGAGCTGTTGCTCTCAATAAAATCTCAAGAGTACGCAGACATCGTGTGAGTGCCTATGTGACAAGCCCCAAAATCTCAAAATTGACCAGTGCATGAAATAACATTGGTTTTGCTTTTAGGGTCTTGTCTTAATGGTACTTTTTTGTCTCTTTGGAGCTTGACGTGGTCAATGAATGAGCATGCTTGGAGTAGCGTATATAAAAAATGGCAGAGTTTTTGGGTGAACTATTACTATTAAAAGGCTGTTTAAGCTGGATTGTCCAAATACTGTCCATTGTTTGGTCAGAACTAACAAAGGGGCCGAGACTAATCAGTTTCTCTTTAATTTTCAGTTTATTGAGCCGCAAAATGCAAAGTCAGAGACTATAAGTTCATTGGTGGAAAAATGATTTCCCAAAAGGATCTTCCATTTTCCCTTCAGTTTACTCAGTTCTCCCCTCAGTTTGTCGACTTAAGCCTGGGTAAACCTTGGTATCAATATTTCTGCTGTTCAGAGAGTCAATCTCGCCAAAAGAGTAGCTTTTGCCTGAATGAAGTCCAAATAAAGTCTGAATAAATCCGAAACCAATTAAAAGGCCCTCGCAGGCGTCTTACATTCATCCCAGCGATAAAACCAAAGCCCATCTAGCTTCTAGTGGAAAACTTATAATTAAGTACTTTAGATTCAGAGAGACGCGACAGAAAGCCAGCAAAGTTGCAGGTTTTCTGATGCCTCTCATATCCCAGGATTCCTTGTGGTGATGTGCATTTCCTCACCTGAGATATTGGTGGTGATTTCGGTCAGGGCGGTCTGGCCAAAGCCCTTGGCGGTGCGGGCGCGAACAGACACCAGGTATGTGGTGCCGGGGTGAAGCCCGGAGAACATGTGATACGTCATTTAAAGCTATTTTTGTGTTAAATGAGAAAGTATTCAAGTAGCTAGACATTACAAAGTGTAGCTTTAGAAAGATATTTTAATGATTTGATTCAACATAAAATTTATTACACAAACATTTAGGTTACAACGGCCCAACATAAACTATAGAACTATAGAACAAAATAATTTGAGAAACATGTCAGTATTTTTTGTTCATATAATGAAAGTCATTAACCAAAACAGCTTTGTTACCAACAGTCTTCAAAATACCTTCCTTTATGTTCCACAAAAAAAAGGTTTGAAACGATATGAGGGTAAGTAAATGATGACAGAAGTTACATTTTTTGGGTGAACTATCCCTTTAATGTTTTTATTATTATTATTATTATTATTCTATACAGGAGCATTTATTGCACTAATATCTTGAATAAACACCGCTGTGTTGCTCGGAGACGCACAACAATTCTGCTATGACTTTAAAGGTAATATATTATTTGCAAAATTGAGCAAAACCACGTAATATTGTGTTTAAAATATAACGCAATATCAACTTCTTATTTACTGAACTGTTGTATAAAATCACATTTGCACTCGTGGTATTCGGACATAAACAGCACTCGTCTGATATTGCTCTCTCTGCTCGTGTGATATCGCTTATCGTATTATATAAATTTGAGACAAAAACTCATACAGGGTCTGGGGCCAGTGCGTTAACTGCGTTAAAATATTTAATTGCGTTATTTTTTCATAACTAATTAATTAAGTTAACACGTTAAACTGACAGCCCTAGTTTAAATTAACAACTATTAGTCGATTAGAAACATTTTGAGTCAGGGGCAAACCTAGTCATATCACACATTAAAGTTTATGTCTACACAATGTACAATTCCTCAAATTTGTTGAGAAAAAAAAATGTTGTTGACTAGATGGGTGGCTATCAAAGCTTATATAAAGGGACTAATTGGTAACACAAGCAGCAAATTTACGAAATTCCTACTCCACATGTCTGTGAAGAAATTGTGAAGAATCCAGCCCAGCTTAATATAATACATTGTCTACTAATAAAGCCATACCTAACTTGAGCAGGGTGAAAGGGCTGGAAAAGGATTAACTTGCCATTAGAAACTTGATAAACAATAAAATAATATTTCTCAGATATATGCATTTGAAAAATTATGTATGAAAATGTACATAATTTGTTTTAGACCAGTTAAATGTTTCTGTCTCCGATGTTGAGCTTCAGACCTGGATGGCATCCCTACAGAAACATATAAACACTTTAAGGTGTAATGAAACCCCCTATTTTAGCACTGGTAGTTCACACTTCAGATTTAAAATGACTGTGTCAACTACAAACTGTTTGAAGAATCTGCAATACTCTTCAGGGAAGTCAGGGAAAGCCATCTACTTTACAAAGTGTGACTCATAATTAACTCAGATGAAAAATAAAATCAAATAAATATTGCACAAGAACTTGCAAGAAGGCTTAAACAACGTTTATCCTCTCTATTTACATCATACATATGTGCGATCTGAAATACTGTATTTGTATTAGATATTGCAAAAAAAAAAAAAAGAGTCATCAGAAGTAGAGGCTGTTCCAGTTTGATGCAGAAAAACTGACATATTGAATCATATCAATCTATTGTTTTCTCTGTCTATAATAAATAAACCTAAAATGTCAATTTTTTTTTTTACTTTTTTTAACTTTCAAACAAGCCTTTATCAAGAAAATATTAAATGTGTCTCTGCTTTTAATTAAAAATTGCATGTTTTAAATTTGTTTGAATTCTGAATCATTTTCCTTACACTCCAACCAAACTGCAATTTTGTATTACAGTTTTTCTCAAATGCTAAAACACATTTCACAAACGTTTCCTCCATGTTCCCCAGTGTCTAAACACAACACCCTTTTCTAAAGCTACATAAACACAACCACACCTTCTCACTTCAAAACTCAAACTTTCACACCAAAAGAGCAGCTCGAAGCTTTCAAAAATGTAAACACTATACACATCATTACACACTACAGCAAAACAATTGAAAACACAATGCTCAATTTGTGAGAAGGTTCTTTGTTTCATAACTGCCAATGCATATTTTTAGAAACTTTACAGTAATGGATGTTCTTAGATCTCTGCAGAGGATTAGGCATTTAGATTTGTGAGTTTCATATGAAGAGTATAAATCTATAGTAAATTCTGCATGTACACTACTGTAACACAACTCAATGCAAAAACAGAATCTATTGCACACAACAGTACTCTTGAAAACATGATCAGGGTGTGAAGTTTTTTTATTTACTTTATTCACACCACACACACACACCACAATCACTGTGCGGCATCATGTCGCTGAGCTGCATCGGGCCACATCACCTCATCCACATCGCAGGCTATATTGTCTCTTGCCAGGCACCGCGGGAAAAACGCCCTGGAATGGCGAATCCATCCTTGGAAGGCCTCCACTGGGATGTCAACACAGGCCAGCTCCATTGCCCTTAGGAGGTTCTCTCTAGTGTATGGTTGTCTGTCATAAACCTTCCATCTCCACGATGAGAAGAACTCCTCTATAGGGTTCAGGAAAGGGGAGTAGGGTGGCAGACAGACGTTTAAAAAGTGGTTACTGTTGGTGGTGAACCACTCTCTGATTTGGTTTGTTTTGTGGAAGCGTACATTGTCCCAAATGATCACATAAATGTGATGTGCGGGCCCAGGATGGTGTTGTTGGCGGTCCAGGAGGATGTCTTTTAGCTCCTCTAGGAAGGTGAGGAGACGTTGAGTGTTGTAAGACCCAAATACAGCATACCGGTGGACAAGCCCCTCCAAACCCATGGCCGCACAAAGAGTAATATTACCCCCCCGTTGGCCAGGAACCTCAGTGATGGCTCTTTGGCCAATGATGTTACGGCCTCTTTGCCTTCGTTTCTGCAGGTTGAAGCCAGCCTCATCCAGGAAGAGGTACTCATGAGGTCTGGCCATCGCGTCCAACTGTAATATCCTCTGTGAAAATGTGAAAGTGCACAGGTGTTCAGAACAACAGTCAATCAGGTAGCACAGTATTGTCCAGAAGTAATGTAGGCCACTGAGCAACACAGTATGTCCACTAACTGTACTGTGAACATGGATGTATACTTACTTGCACATACTCGTAACGTAGGTCTTTGTGTCGCGCAGAGTTGCGCTCAAAGGGAACCCTATAGACCTGTTTCATCCGCATCTTTTGGCGCCGGAGAACTCGGTCTATTGTGGCCAAGCTGACATCGTCAATGCTCTCAAAGTTGACATTATCGGCAATGACTTTGTCTCTGATCTCCCGGAGTCTGATGAGGTTGTTCTCACGAACCATATCCACAATGAGGGTTTCTTGTGCCGCTGTAAATATGGCAACCCTCCCACCTCTATGTGGCATTCTTTCAACTCTAAAGAAAGAAACATGTGTTGTCAATTGACATGTTTTACAATACAGTAACAACTGATTTGAAACCAATAGACTACTTTCACAGGCTTGTAAAATTGTATTGTGACAAAGAAAGCAATAGAGTACAATACCTGTTGTGTTGTCTGAATGCCCTGATAATGGTGGCCACGGTGAACCTACTCAGGTTTGGACGGACTCGTAGTCCTGCTTCAGCCATTGTCATGCCATGGACAATGACATGGTCAATGACTGTTGCTCGCATCTCGTCCGTAATGATGGTGCGAGGTTGTCTTGCTCTCCCTCCTGGACCTTCTCCTCTCCCTTGTTGGCCTGCTCCTCTTCCTCCTCTGATTTGAACTCCTCTTCCTCGTTGGCCTGCTCCTCTTCTTCCATGGCCAGCTCTTCTCCCTCCTCTGACTCGAATTCCTCTTCCCCTGACTCTGCCTTCATCCATTGTGTTTGTTTGGAATCTTCAGCAAACTGTGCACTCTGAACTTGCTTTTATACATGTGGTCACAGCATTAGCAACAAGTGTCTTCAATTTTGAGTCGTTGTGTGTAATGAATGACGCCAGGTGTGTTCATTGTGTTCAAATATTGCTGACTGTGGCAAGCATTTTGCATCACATGAGCTTTCATTTGAGAATATGAGCAGAGTTCTTTTGCAACTTGTGTTTTAGCAAAGAAAAATGTGTTAAGATTTATGAGAACGGAGGATTGTGTTTTGTGAATTGTGTCTTCATGTGAAATGTGTTTATGATATTGGAAAATGATGGCTAGATTTAGTAAATGTGTTTAGACAACTGGTCATTTGGTTTAGAGGATTGGCTTTTGTGTTTTAGCATTTGAGAAAAACTGTAATATTTACTATGTCAGGTCAACTTCAATTCTAGAACTGAATTTGAATTTAAATCAATTCTCAATTCAGTTGGTGCACAACCCAGCTTTCTCTCTCTTTGGTTTTCATCTGAGCCACCGCTCCATTAGAACTAATGATCACATTACGGCTAAAGGAGCTGATTTAAGTACCAATGATAACTTGTAACTTTTGTAGACGTGAAACATAAATTTGACATACCATGAAACCATGAACCTCTCATTTAAATACAGTAGCTCCCTGTTCAAGTAAATAAATACAAAAATAAAAAAAATCAGTAGCTTCCTATTCAAGAGTGCCCCAAAAAAGCTTTAAATTATTATGAATTGATTATGTCTAATTTCCCATTTCTATGAAATCATTTTTTGCTTGAGGCCATGAACCCTCAGAAAAAAAGGGTCAGAAAAACTCAGCATAAGGATATTAAGGATGAGATTACAAAGGATGGGGAAACAACAACAACAATAATAATAATAATAATGATGATGATAATGATGATAATAATATTCATAATAATATTCATAATGATATTCATAATAATAATATTCATAATGTGGTTGTGTTACATTTTATATGGCTTTTTTTGTAGTTCTCTAACAATATAAGATGAACATTTTTTTAAGAAAAAAAAAAGAAAAGAAAAGAAAAACTTCTTAAAGACGATTTAAAGAAAAGTCACTTTTTAAAGACGATTGTTCAAATAGCACTCACTGTTTGGTTTGGTTAGAACTACTGCTCTGAAACAACATTAATGACCAATCTGCAGAATTTAGCTGTGCAGCGATACTTCATTATCCCTCTCAAGATCCATCAACAGAAATTACACGCTCCATTTTGAAACTACTTTTTATGAAAATGCTGGGGCAGCATATCCCTCATTGAGAAATCATTACCAAATCCATCAAGAGAACGAACAGCAGAGTGAAGTAAAGCTACACATGTCACTCCCAAACGAGCGTAGAGCATAAGCAGACGCTTACATGTGTTCATGCTGACAGCTGAGCAGTGAAATATTACCAGACTAAAGCACTTAAACACAATCCCCCCATCCGACAGACTCTGCGAGGCAAATAAGCAATTATGTTTGTCCCCGACTAATTAAAGCCTGGAGAATGAACTACAACATGATTAGCATAAGAACACCTAGACTCTGTGAAGAGTGAAGAGAGTTTACACACGCTAATGACTGCTCACTGAGAGGGAGGACGAGGGACAAAAACAAACCCGGAAAGTTTAGACAATCCCCTCAACCAATCCCTACCCAGCCAAATTCAGATTCTGTCTGAACATGTGATTCTGCATTACAGCCAAACTAAAATATGCCTCACCCAACTGATTAAAATGTGGCATAAGCTGTGCGTCATCAGTACAATGTGTTCCTGAATCATTTTTCACAACATTGCACCAATATTTGCCCCTTTCATTGGGGGGGGGGAGCAGCATTTCACAGTGCAGTCAGACCTCTCTCCACACACACACACACACACACACACACACACACATATTGGAAAACACCAAAAAGGCTTTGTCTGCAAATACCCATGTGAAAATGAAGTGCGCTTAACTGTACTGAATTGGCACTTGTAGTGTACTTCAAATCTGTTTTTTGTTTTTTTTACTGTGCTTGCAGATAATATAAAATGAATGAAAGTAAAGGCCACTTAAGTGTACTTAAAGAGAACTCACTTTGATGACTGTTTCTTAACACTTTAAAACAACTTTAAAAAGTGCACTTTGTAATCATGTCAAATTAAATCATGTTTTAAAAATCTTTTGTCATGCTTTAAAGAAGTGCACTTGTTTTGACTAACATACTGCATGAAGCACATGTAAAGTATTTGATTATAATGTAAACTGTCGTGTGTTATTCAATATTACATTTGAAGTTACTATAATTCAAATGAGCTAAATTGCAACTTCTTTACAAACGCGTAACTACAAATACTGCACATTTATAAACATCTCATGCAAGTTTCAAAGGAAAATCACATGAAAGTAAAATTAATTTACCAATAATAGCATACTTGAGTTACCAATTAAATTTTTACCACATTTCAAAGACAATACAAAAATATTTATGATATTAGATAAAAATATATAATTAAGTCCTACTTAAGTGAGTCATAAAAGCACTCAAAGTAAGCTAATTGCATTTAATATATAACATACAATACATTTTCATTTTAATGCAAATAGCTTGCAATTAAGTGTCCACAAACCTTACATTCAGTCTTTTACTATATTATTTCCAAAACAAGTAATGTTTTTCACAAGGGTAGTAATGGGTCTTTTTGATGATATATTTAAATATATCTACATTGTCTCTGTGTCACATTAAAACATATAAATCATATATTTTTTAATGGTATAAACACCACTTCAGATGTAGTTTAAATGCTAAATATTAGATTGATATGCACCAGTTATTTAGCCTTATGTTTTGTTAGTTTCCATTTCTCCATTTACAATGCCTTGTAAATAATAACACACACTACAGTACCTCATACTGCGTGATCAGACCATTGGGCTCCAGCGGCTCCTCCCACTTCAGAAAGATCATATCGTCCAATGGGGTGAAGGTCAAAGATTCGGGTGCAATGCCTCCTGGGACTGTAGGAAACACGAGGAAAGAGTCAGATCAAAGAGTACGGTCAGATCAATCTTACTAAACACAGAGTATCAGACGCAGCAGAGATGAAGGTGGAGATGCCACAGGTGGAGGTGAGATGACACCCAGACTACAGGAGAGGGGAAGAGACCACAGACACATCTCATATCTGAGTGCAGCGGTAGACGCCACGGCAGACGATTTGTCTTCTTTACCAACACACCGTATGGAAGAAAATAGGGCAGATTGCAAAAGAGAGAAAGAGAGACATCATGGTGCTAGACTCATTTTTAAGAGAGAAAAAGGGATCTAACTTCCAACCAGGCCACAGTCATCCAGCATGGCTACAGGCTGAAGTCATCTCATTAGGGATCGAAAGTTTGGAAAACTTAGGCGATCGTGAATGCTACGAGCTATAGAAAGACTGACTGCAGTATTCAAATGCAGAGACATGGATAGCGTTGAGAAAAGAGGGCAGAAGTGTTAAAGAAAGATGATTTCCCTCATGCAAACACAGATGGGAATTTAGAACTAGTGCAAAATTGGTTCTTTTGATAAAAATATAACTGCAAAAAGCAATTATTGGCCTAAGCATACAACATAAATGCAGGTGAATGTAGACAGCACCTATAGATGTTTGTTATGTGGCACACAGCAACTGATATTACTGTGAAAATGCATCAATGCCAGCTATTTGAAAAAGTGGAATATGCCACACGAGGCTTTTTTTTTTTCACAGACGGCTCTCAGAGAAACTCAGTTCAAGGCATGATTGCAATTAAGGACATATTGTCTACTCTTTCCCCCCTTTCCACAGAAGTACTACATTGCTAATGGAATCAAAAGAATCACTGAAATCTAGATGTAGTGTCTGTGCAAACTAGTCACAGATCACAGATCACTAATAACTAGTTGCTTATTAGCATGCATGTTACTAGCATATTGGCTGTTTATTAGTACTTATAAAGCACATATTCATGTCTTATTCTGTATGATCATATTTTAGATCCCTTAATCCACCCCACACCTAAACTTAACAACTACCTTACGAACTATCAATAAGCAGCAAATTATAAATTGTAGTTACCTTATATTACTTAGTACCTTCTTGGGGAAGTGGACTGTAAGTGCATGTACTGTAAAATAAAAGTGCAACCAGAAAACAATGCTAAATAACAAATTAAATAAGCTTGTCAACTTTTAAAAGAGAGAAGAAAACGCTTCCCATATCTTTTGCTGTTGATGTCAAAATACATCCAATCGAATTAAATTGTATGTGATGTATTTTGAGTTGAATCAAATTGTTGATTATGTTTTATTGTTTTGTGTGTTCAAGTATTGGCTGCAAAACTCTGAAGAGTGTAAATGTTGTTTGTGCATTTACAAAACTGTCAAATGTTCTTATTCAGCATATGTTATTTTATGAATTGGGCATATTGTTTGGCTTATGCAGTTCACGCCAGCGCTAACACTTTTTAAGGGATATTTCATTTTGTACAGTAAACAATTTTGGTACTGTGGCTTCTACATAACTGGGACGTGAGTGTTTTTTGAAGCGTCTCTGACAGCGCTGGAGTTGGCAGAAGACTGCTGATGCTGCATGGCATGTGCTGAGATAAAGTCAACACTGACTAGAGCAGTAGTAAAAATGATTCGTCCACGAGCTTTCAGAATCGAACCAAAAAATCTATACTTTCCATGCATTTCCCAACTACAGACGCTTTAAAGACGAATTAATTAATTCATTAACTGTTGTTTCCAATTAACCAGACACATCAAACACAAACAAGCTCTATCGCTGTACAATAAACCAACAGAAAATATTTTTTAATTTCAGAAAATGATAAATGGCGAGCATTCATTCTGAGCCGTGTTCATTTTTCAGATGGGGAGGTTTTCACTTGACCTCTGAGGGTTTCATCTTAAAGCATTTGCATGAGAATGCGAACCCGCACCGCCCGACACACGGCGTAAATAAAAATGCAAAAATAAGCTAGAAATCTTTATTCCATTTTGCTGGTGGCCTTAGCTTATTCATTTTTCATATACTTCCATTTACAAGTATGATCTTCCATTTAATTATGCTGAAGTGTGGTGTTCTGTGAGTCAATATTTGTGTTGTTGCTATAATTGGGGTTTGAGCACTGCGGGCAAACTGGGCCCTGCTGCAGTCGCCACATCATAATCGCTCAGATAAATACAGGCCTTTGCAAAGATGGATGGGTTATGGCTACTGACCCGTGCAAAAAAAGAAAAAAAGAAAAAAAAACACCTCCGGGTAAATGAAAGTTTAATCAAACTCAGAGAGTTTACGAACAACATGCAGATATGGAGTATAATAATGTGATTCTTCATCAGAAGTGAAAACACTCACTGAGCTGTTTGAGAGTTTGTTCTGTAGAAAACGGTTCTTAAACACTAATGGATACATTGTGTTATGAGTTTACCAAAACAGTCCTTGAAATGAAAATGATGGCGCTTTCAATCAAGACAATACTGACTCATTAAAACCTCTATGAATGCATCTGCACAAGGTCTGCTCATTTAGTGCTTGATTTAATAATGTTAATGTTCCCCTGCATGCTAAAGGCTAGTTGTCACAGTTAAAATGTCGAAATTATTGATTATGTAACTTAAATTATACAAAATCAAGGAGTGAGGAGTCGTAATATTATTATAGTAGATGTAGTGAAAAAAAAAACGTTTTTAAGGCACCATAATGCAAAACAATCTAGTTACACTTTACTTGAAGACTATAATGCACTACAAAGGTATTCATGATATAAGTTATAATGCATAACCTTTTCATAAATAATTGTAACCAAAGTTAAAATGCATTATTGTATTTGCAATTTTTTTGATACATCTGAAATTGGTTGTTAGCCGTGTAGGGTGTAACAATGACTATTATATATTACAATGTATAATAACTGTGTTTATAATTATTCATGAGATTATACAATGCATTATAAGGTGCATTAGAAGGCACACTTAATGCACAATTTAAAATACTTTTACAATGCATTATATATAAAAGCTTAATGTAAAGTGTTAGAAAAACGAACAGTAATTCCTATAACATCACTGCGTGAATGAATGAATGAATGAATGAATGAATGAATACTCACTGTCTTCCTCGGTCTGGAAGGTGACCTCTCGGCTCTCTTTCTTGCCCTCAGGATTGGCCAGCGCCAGCCGCACGTGAACGGCGTGGAACGGAGGCAGGTCCCGGAGCGTGAAGCGGGAGGTGTTCCGCTCCACCGACAGACACTCCCTCACCGTGGCGTTATTCCCGCCGGCTCCGCCCCCTGCGGCCGTGGAGTAGCGGTAGCAGAGCGACAGCGAGTACGTGTGACAGCGCGTCAGGTTGTAGCCCACCGGCTCCCACTGCAGCAGCAGCTGACGAGACTGAATCTCCGACGCCGTCAGTCCTCTGAGAGGACGCATGGGCTCTGAGGACAGAGAAGAGGGAATTACATTTCAAATTTTCACTGATTTAAATACCATCAACATGTCTCTTGGCTTGTCTGACATCTTGAATGATTATTTTCATTCATTCATTCATTCTTACTTTTCTTACTTTTAATATTGTATCCTGGTTCAACTCTCTTTCTGTTAAAAGCAAAAACAAACTTTTTAAGGATTATAAATGTGGCGAGTAAAATAGTTGGTGAGAGACAAACACCTCTTTCTGATCTTTTTACTGTGGCATTAAAAAGGAAAGCCTCTGTTACTGTGGGAGGCTCTTCTCATCTCCTGTACAGTTCTTTCCAGTTACTTCCTTCTGGCAGACGGTATAAAGTGCAGTTACTTCTGGCAGCGCGGCTCGTCTATATGGGCAGAGCCCCACCAAAATTTCCATCCAAAACATAGACCTCTATATAAACTGAATCAATTATAAATTGTAAATGTGTTCAGCATTCTGCAACATATTTTTCGGATTTTCTAGACTATTTTAAGTCGTAAAGTAAGCAGTATATATTAAAATCCCACGCATGGCTTTAGCAGGCATGTATGCATGATACTAAGCGGGACAGATGGTGACTGAGACCTCCCGAGCTCAACAGCGCCCCACAATTTTGCAACGTAAACCTGTGGTGAAAAGGGGAACTGCAGCGCGCCCTAATTGAGAGCCATTGGGGCAGATTTGAGACGATTTTTCATGTTACCTTACATGAACCTCGCTCCACCAAGACGATATCAATCCGCTTCAGCTATGTGTCTGCATCAGGTCAGTAACTAGTTGGCATGTCTGTTTTGTTTTTTTTCTATGTGGAGTAGTGGATCAAATTAACAAAGTATACATCCTTTAGTTTAAATGTGCTCACATGCATAGCTTTTATATGGTTCTGTTGTGTTTGTTTTGTTTATTCTGAGAATAGACATATGATCGTCTTTCCTCACCCGAATTGCTCCACAACTTGTAACATTCTAAATCAACATTTGGAGGTGATAAATACTATATTAAGCCAGGCATTTATTATACAGCATTTTATGCGTGTAACATTACTTCGAGCGTGTCAATCAACATTAGCGTGCCACCCACAGGATAACGCAAGGACATCTCTGCCAAAATTCTGTCCCCATGTGTTCAGAGATGAGAATATAAAGCTTACAAAATGTTTTTCATATATTAGCACTATGACCCAGAATCTGCCCCAACTAAATTTACAGTCAGGAGCCACTACCGGTGCCTTTAGTGAAAAGGGCCAAGTATAAGAAGACCTTTATTCTAACTGCGATTGGTATTTTAAATAGGATCTTAAAATGAATTTATTATGTATTACAGTTTTTCTCAAATGCTAAAACACAAAAGCCAATCCTCTAAACCAAATGACCAGTTGTCTAAACACATTTACTAAATCTAGCCATCATTTTCCAATATCATAAACATGCATCAGGTCAGTAACTAGTTGGCATGTCTGTTTTGTTTTTTTTCTATGTGGAGTAGTGGATCAAATTAACAAAGTATACATCCTTTAGTTTAAATGTGCTCACATGCATAGCTTTTATATGGTTCTGTTGTGTTTGTTTTGTTTATTCTGAGAATAGACATATGATCGTCTTTCCTCACCCGAATTGCTCCACAACTTGTAACATTCTAAATCAACATTTGGAGGTGATAAATACTATATTAAGCCAGGCATTTATTATACAGCATTTTATGCGTGTAACATTACTTCGAGCGTGTCAATCAACATTAGCGTGCCACCCACAGGATAACGCAAGGACATCTCTGCCAAAATTCTGTCCCCATGTGTTCAGAGATTAGAATATAAAGCTTACAAAATGTTTTTCATATATTAGCACTATGACCCAGAATCTGCCCCAACTAAATTTACAGTCAGGAGCCACTACCGGTGCCTTTAGTGAAAAGGGCCAAGTATAAGAAGACCTTTATTCTAACTGCGATTGGTATTTTAAATAGGATCTTAAAATGAATTTATTATGTATTACAGTTTTTCTCAAATGCTAAAACACAAAAGCCAATCCTCTAAACCAAATGACCAGTTGTCTAAACACATTTACTAAATCTAGCCATCATTTTCCAATATCATAAACACATTTCACATGAAGACACAATTCACAAAACACAATCCTCCGTTCTCATAAATCTTAACACATTTTTCTTTGCTAAAACACAAGTTGCAAAAGAACTCTGTGAAATGTGTTTTAGCATTTGAGAAAAACTGTAATATAGTTGTGTGTTTTTTTATATATATGTAATGTGTTGCTGTGATGATTATGTGTAGTGTTTGTGTGTTTGAGTCTTTTGTCTAAAGACAATGTTCTACCCCATTGGGGACAGACAATAAAGCTTTTGAATTGAATTGAATTGAATTTAATTGAATTAATTCATTCATTCATTCATTCATTATTCAACTTGTTTTGTTCTTATCAAATTTAAGTTAGTTGTTGACCAATATGCTTCCAAGGCCGATATTTGGTCGACCATGCAATTGGCAAATATATATATATATATATATACTTACGAGGCTTTCAGTTCGGTGCGCATTACAACCGAACTATTCGTTGGACTAATCCTATTACATTTGGAAAATAAAACAGTTTAAAGTGTGTAAAATATGATGTTCTCAGTACCACTGCGCTCAACAAGACAGGCAACGCACCGTCTCCCCCGCGATAACCTCCCCTTGCTGGGACTGTGCGTTAAATTAAAATTACAATTAATTTGCCCCGCAATAATTACCAAATAGCTGACGTGCTGTGAGGATAACAAAAGATTAGGCTATATATTTACTCCTCAATTCAAATGTTTATACAATGTCTATTATACAATGATTTATAGGCCTACAATTAAAATATTAACACTGCAGTCATCAATAAATATCAATGAAATAAGCTTTTATTTCAAGCACCGACTTTCAAAAATAACTTGTTTAACATGAAATATGTTTCTTCTCATTTTTTTTTCACTATGTAATATTAGAAATATTAAGGGAATAAATGAAAACAGTTATCCGTTATCAGCACATGTTGAAGTAGATTTGTCTCGTCGTCTCTGAGAGAATATGCGGCGTCAGATGCCGAAAGCTCCGTCATTACTCCGTCATTACCTTTTTACTTTCACTTTCTGCAGTGAATTGACTGAGATTAAGACGTTCACCGGCATAAATCTTGCGCAAAGTTTGCACGTTGCTTGTGTGTGATATCCATTGGCTCACCTTCATGGTTTAAAACAGAAATATTTCCAACATTGCGACGTAACCAATTCCCCCCCACCACCCGTATCGAAAACGTCCCGAACCGTGACACCACTGTGTTGTATCGAACCGAACCGTGAATTTTGTGAACCGTTACACCCCTGAGCTATATAAAGAACCTTAAAGAAAAAGTGAAAGGTGGAGTCTCGGTTCTATGCATCAGTTGTTGATTGGATGTTGAGATGTGGGTGGGGTTTAAACACTAATTGATTGAATAATTGTAATTTTGCAAGTAAACGAGTATATCAAATCAAACTTACTATTAGCTTCCTCATTTGCATAAGAATTTTGGCAGATAATGGCCTACGAATAGCACTGCTTGTCTGGTGTACTTTAGAATTTAGTCAAAACAAGGTATCTTAGCCTTGTCTTTTAGTCGCTTTTCTTAGTTAAGTTGACAAAAGTTTAGAAAATATTTCCAGCATTTAGTATACTAGCATATAACTCAAAGCCAACAGATATGGACTATAAGACACAAATCTCCAAATTAGATTTAACGGGTTCTTTAATCATACGATAATTGTTTTCCCCTGGAAAACAGAGCAATTCATAAACTGATAGATGGACAGAGCCGTAGAGAGAGAGGTTGACGCTTCTCACTAACATGTATGAACTCTAAAGTTATGAAAGCAGTGAGAGAGAGAGCAATAAAGTACATTTAATAGGTCATTCAAAGAGTTATCGTTACATATAAATTAGCATTTCACAAAGCTCTGCTTCCTCTCTCTCAGTGCAGATGCGATTAGAGCTGCTATGAGTTAATTACACGTCATGTGTGAAGGCAGGGGTCCTCGTCTCTCCTTCCTGTCACTTTCATTCCCTCGCTCTCACTCTGAGAGAGACAGACAGACAGGAGACAAGCCCAGAGTCCTGCGTGTCTGTAAATATAAATGCACTTGGCATTATAGCATGAGGAGCTCTACAGCAAATGCACACTGATGAATTAACACTGGTATTGTACTTTAAAAATGAAAACATCTCCTGAACATGAAAAAGAGGTCCTGACAAAATATCTCCAGTTCATATTTCACCCACAAAAGGCAACAAATCTGAAATCCTATTTTCAAACCATTAAGTTTTCCTTGTCCTCAATGCAACATAATACCTTATGTTTACTCCTGCAGACCCACACCTCTGCCCTCCCTCAGAGTCCTCCAGACAAATCAACCTGATTACACAAATTAATGAGACACATCTACTGAAACTCCCACAGGCCTGATGAGGAATGGCCTAACTGCTGGATATGACAGTCACACACACACAC